>NW_009207488.1:21331-47195 GCF_000690835.1 Fulmarus glacialis
ACCCAGGTGCAGGACCCTGCACTTGGCCTTGTTGAACCTCAGGAGGTTCACACGGGCCCATGTCTTGAGCTTGTCCAGATCCCCCTGGATGTCTAGCATGTCCCTAAGAAATTAAGTCCACTTTCTGGAATGATCAATATTACTAGAGCAAAAGTACTTTGATAAATTTAGCAGGTTGTATTACACAGAAGACTTCTTATGGCTATTTGCTTACAATAGGGACTGGCTGTCGATTAAAAGGTAGCAGAATCAGAAATTTAGTTGTTTAATAGCTCTGAAATAGAAAGCCTGTTGTGCAACTGTGCGTACGTGAAATTTTTGAGTGAAAAATCAATCCTGCAACTGCTTCAGATATGAAATGCATAATATTTTTACAAATGTCAAAATGTTCTTGAAAGAAAGGAACTTGGGGCGTAAGTTCTTAAAAAGCCCTGCTTTGCTGTAATTGAAAGCCACTGTGGCTGCAACTCAGCAGATTTCTGCTGGTTGATACTGTCTTTCTCCTGTTTGTCCCCTACGACTTTTTTTTTTTCCCCCTACTTTGTCACTCTTTGGCAGTGTGTTGGTCACCTAAGGAGTATTTGGTTCCTTGCCATATACATGGTGTCCACAGAGGGGATTAAAACTTTAAGCTCTTGCTGGACAGTTTGATGGAAAACTGCACGCACTGTTCTAATGGCCTTCTTTGTGGGTAGATGGATGGTTACACTGTCATAGGGGTTTCAGTCTCCAGGGCTAAAAGCCTCCCTGCATTTCATATCTAGAGGTGGTAGACTTGCAGGTTGTTGTTCTCTGTGGACAAAAGGAAAAGCTTTTAACACTACACGGTGTTTCGTAAAACCTAGACTATGTCTGCGTGTTAGTGACTGCTCTCAGTGCTGCTCACAAAAGTAATTTCACACTCCAGGTGGAGTCCTGTGATGTTATATGTGCCATATAAATTGAGGTTGCTTAGGCTATCCACCCTTCATGTTAGCAAATGGAGACTCCGTTAAATTTTGCAAAGGCTGGAAAGATGATAGTGTTATATCCAGCCAGAGCAGCAGAAGAGGCAGAATATCACTACATGTAAGAGATCTTTTCTCTATGCAGGCATTGTAGTTTAGATCTGCAATAACCAGAAGTGCTTGGAATGATTATGAAGTGGTAGGAAAAAGCTTTCATCAGCATCACCTAAATCGCTGCTGTGTCTGCAAATTCTAAAATTTATTGATGCATGCTACCGAATCCTGTAATCCCCCTTGCCAGTTGCTGGTAGCTGTGTCTTTATTGCTCTCTAACAGTGACCAGATGGATGTTCAGACAAAAAATTGTCCAATTATTTCACCTGTGAGTAAAAAGATAACTATACACATGTGACTAAGCTGCCTGTGTCCTTACCTTTCAAACCAGTTAGTGTGGAATTTACAGCTCCATTTCCAGTCACTTAGCTTTTATTTTGTGGCTGCCCATATTAGAGAACCTAAAACAGCGTGAAAGTAGATGCTGCCAACAAATATAAACAGTTCTGTTTTCTCTCTTTGACTTTAACACCTCCAAGTACCATGTTCATAGTGTCTTTGTGTGAAGACTGAGTTAGATACATTGGTGAAAAAGCAGCAGATTTCATCTAGAAAGATAAAGGTGATAACGTTGGAAGAAGAAGCTAAGAAGAACCGCCACCAAACGTTATGGCCCAGATCCCAAAGCACTTTATTACAGAGCTCGATACAACACCTGTCAGAGGATAGTCACAATGTATTTCTGGCATTGTTTCTTTGAGATCCAAAATATCTTCCAAGCTATGTTGCACTGGAGACCAAAGAACTGCTTCTTTCTTGCAGAATAGTTTCAGGAATGGGCTGGATCTGAGAGAATCTTCAGCCGCATTTTTTTTTTTTACTTACTAACTGGGCGACCATGCAACCATTTGTATTGATCATTGATCAACTGTTAGAGAGTGTGGGGGATAAGCATCAGTCTTAGTTGATCATTAGCTCACCATGATTCTTTGTTTCCTGGGTTTATGAAGGGAACTACAAGTAAATGGCCTAGGAAGTAGCCCTGTGTAAAAAGGGTTGGGTAGGAGATAAAGGGATAGTGGATTATAAACAGTGGTGTTTTGTTTTGTTTGTTTGTTTGTTTTTTAATCAACAGTTTTTTTAAAAAGCACAATGAAAATGTTTAACAAAAAAAAAAAAATCATTTTTTTGCAAGAACCATTGCCCTAACACACTAGTGCATGGCAATTGAGATAGAAGTGCCCTCGGCTAGAGAAGTCTGCTTTCTTTTTTCAGCTACAGGAAATATAAAAAGAAAGCACAGTTGCCAGTGCAAGAACTAACTCCAAATTTGAAAATCTTCCTGTTGAGAAATACTAGTTTCATAAGCAAAGAAATGTGTTTTTCATAATTATGTTCAATTGTTCCACCTAACTCTTTCTTACTGAACTAAAGTTTACGAAATCTAAACAACCTTCTACATGAATGGTAATGTCAGATGCTGTTATTTTTTCATACTATGTAAATGTGACATGAGCTGTTTTTCCATTTTTTCAAAATCAATCTTTACAATTTCTGTACAATTCCCATACATTGTCTCTCAAGCTAGAGAGTATACGGATGTGCACGTCTCCAGTACTTCTGCTCTGCAAGTTGTGCAGTTCTAATGCATCTATTAGTGTAGAATCCAGAAATAACATTTTGCTAAGCCAGCTCCTATTCTTCTTTTCTTTTTTTTCTCCCCCTCCCCCCCCCTCAAGACAGTATGCCATTCAGCACTGGTGGAATTTCCTGAAGGCAGAGCAATATTATATCCCTTTACAAGTCTTCCACATGTTCCATAGTACCTGAAAAAGTTGTCAAAACCCAAATTTCCACCTGTTGCCTTTGAAAATGCTGTCTTGTTTTGCCTGGGAAAGGAGGCAGGGCCCCTACTTGATTTTTCTTACGAAAACAGCAATTTGTGTAGTGTGCACAGCCCATGCCTCTGAATTCCCATGTTTGTTGACTTCTTCCGAGTTTCACGTTGTAAGTGTGGCATTCAGCTTTGAAGTGATGAAAGACTGAGAAAGCATAGAGAGGTGTGATAGAAATGAGAACAGAGAGCTTGCCAAACCCTGCAGCATTTCATACAGTTAAAAAGCCAATAGTGTCCTTTTGCTCTTGGCTACAGTACTTAACTTCAGCTGCCCAATGAGTGTAAGAATGAGCTTGTTTCCACTGAAAACATGTTTGAATTGAACTAAGAGTCTTCTCTGCTCTTATTTTTATAAAATCCTCACAAGATGTCTTGCAGGGATCATAGCATATCCTCAGTCAGCATCAAGAGAAATCTGAGTGTAAGACACACGTGTACAGCAAGATGGATATACTTGTGCTACTTTTAGAACTGGATTTCTGAAGAGTCAGGCTAAAATTTCCTATGGTCCCTTAGTTAAAGAGTGTGTATATTAAAATGTTCCAGGCCTCTCCTTTTCTCTCCTGTTTGTTTGAATTGAAGCAATGTGCTTGCTTTGATGTGAAGATGAGCGGGTAACACATTTCCTGCCGTGTGTCCCACTGCACTGTCTAAACACTGAACTATGAATGTCCTTCATCTATGAATTACCCTTATGCTATTGATTTGTAGTCACAGTATGGTCTTGGCCATGCCAGTCAGATCCTGAGATTCGGACTTCAGAGACTAAAGTGGTTGGAGTGATGTGATCTTTCCCTGAGTTGTACAGTGCCCTGTCACTAGATGTAATAGAAGTACCGTTCCATGGTAGGTGTGACGTGTGTTCTGAAAATCAGCCTCAGGAAAGAAGTTGAAAAAGTTAAATGTGAGGATCTACTCAATGTTTTAGTGGCCGAGATCACTCAGTATTCCTGATACCATATATATAATTTCTGTTCTTGTTGATCATAAGTACTTTTCAGGATATTGAGAAGCAAATTTTTGCATGTGCTTCATCGTATGTACAATATCATGAAGCCCATATCTTCAAACCAGCAGTAAGGTTACATCTGTACTTCATCATTGATTACAGGGTTAAGAATATTGCAACAGCCCCACCGAAGACCAGAACAAGCACATTTTTCCTGAGGGAGTAGACTTCTGAAAGCAGCAGTCAGATTCTTCAGGACATAACTTCTCCCCCAGAAGAGGTATAGACTGCTTTCCTGTCTCTAATACATAACATAATTATGCATTATTGTACTTAATTATGCATTACTGTATTGGGCAGGGAAGGTATTACATTCCCTACCATGAAGCTTGACAAGATTTACGTTGACTAGCATTACTACTATTTTGAGCCAAGTAAGGGAGTAATCTCACTTGTTTCCAGATTGATGCTGGGGTATATGAAATCAGGTTCTGAATCTCTGTTCTTGATCACTTAATGTTCTGATCTCTTTTTGTTTGTTGATACAGCTTTGGCTTTACTTAAGTAAGCACTGTGATTTTGAGTCCACGCTCAGGTAGTGCCTGAAGCAATATAGGCCTTATTTCCTGTTCCATCTTCTTTCCTTGAAACAGACAAAAATTAGTCCATGACTGAAGCATTAGTTAGAGGAGAAGGCAAGATGTAACATAAGATTGTTTGTGGTACGGGATGCATATGTTATGTAGGGCAGAACAATCATTTAATGATTTAATGACCTCAGTTACAGCCTGTGTGAGGCAGTAGTTGATGGCTCAATGTTCTTAGCTGTGCACAGGTGCGATAGGGCATTTGCCTGTCAGCATGGACGTAGGAGCTCCTGCAAGGGAAAGGGGCAGGTTAGATAGAGTCCTGCAGGCTGCCGGCTGGAGCACCCTCACCTATGGGAAAGTCTTCAGTGCTACTTCTTTCTTAGATTACCATGGCTATAATCAGGCTTAAAACGCCAAAGAAAAATGTTTGTACTGATTGTACAAAATTTCTACCAATAACATTACAGTGATAGAAAAAAATGCAGAACAAAATACTGCTTCTCTGGCACCTCTCACCATGAGTCTCTGAGTTGTATTTAAGGTGTAATTGTACTGAGAATTGAAGGACCAATTTTAGGATCATCACTGTGTCCAAGAGGCTCCAGCAATATGTGAAAGTGCAGGAGTGAATGACAGAACTACCAAACACTTAACTTCCTAATGCTGCCTGTTGGCTGTTATGCCCTACAAATCTCCACAACGCAGTGACAAAGAGCTTTTCTTCTGCCATCTTTTAGCAGTCTGCAATCCTCAGCCACACAGGTTTTATTTCTTTGCAAAACCAGACTTAAAAATAGCAAGATGGTCCTCATGGTTCTTAGTCAAGTGGGTTAGCACTGCATGAAAGGAATCCTGTCTCTATAGAGCAGATTATTGGACCTTGCTATTATAGTAATTGTTCTTAATTTCCTAATGTTGCCTGCTTTCCACTCAGGAGGTCTCTTGTGAAAATACCTCAGTTCTGCTACCTTACTCGTAGGCAAAGCTTCCTATCTGTCAGGAAATAGAGATTTTTTTTTTTAAGATATATTAATGTGTTGGAATCTGTGACTTCTGCAACAACTATGACAAAATGCAGGCTAAAGAATAATTTACACTTGCTCAGTCTCCCGCTTTCTCACTCTTGATCTTATGGTGCTGCTCAAACCAGAAATCCTCTAGCACCTAATTATGAATGTTCAAGGAGAGGTTCATGTTATTTTACTGACAGTAGGCCAAAGTGATGTCTGTGTTATCCTCTTGCACCAACTGTGAGTCTGACCCACAGTCAAGCAATTTTGTTACTCAGTGTAAAAAGAAGAGACTTTAGTCTCATGTTCCCAGTGCTCGTTTGAAGTTGTCAAATTTATGCTGCCCTGTCATCTTAAATTCTTTCCAATGAAGTGTGACAACATAGCTTAAAAATGTCAAAGGTCATAGCTTTTTTTAAGAGTATCTGTTTCTATCTTTTAGGAGGTTATTAAAAAAATGAATAACAACCTTGAAAATAGATAGAAAGGGAGCACATGTATGATGAAAAGCAATCTCTCTTTAAAAAAAAATACCACCAATGTTTGTGTGATCCAGGATAGGGTGGGAGGGGAAAAGATGCAAATTCTCCTTCTATCTCAGTTTTTCCTACTTTTTTGTGGCAGAGAGATTTGTGTATCTGCTGCCATGGCCACGAAGGGAAAAAATGGATTAGAGCGAGATATCACGTTGCAGAAAATTAGTGTTCTTGCTGAGTTACCCCTGTACACAGACAGAACCTTGGGCCAGAGTCATGCCAAGTCTGGCTTCTCACCCCATGGATTATGTATCACTGCAGCAGCACATGTCCATGCCAGTCTTTAACACACTCGGCAGTTAAATCTAGGGATTTGATTCCCGCACATTACCAAGAAGCTTAAACCCATGCCGTTCATGACTACAAATACATTTAGGAACTTTCTGCTGTCAGGAACACTTGGGGAGGAATATCTGTCTGGTCGTCTGTTGGGTTTTACGATAATCAATTCTGCTAATAATGGGTACTGTCTATTATTGGGCTTCAAGCAGTGAACTGAAAGCATGCCCTATAATGAATAAAAACTTAGTTGGAAAGAATTCTTTTGTTCTTACATGGGTTTGCTGTCATCTCCTGAAATGTTATTAATTTCCTTTTGGAAATGGCTACAACAATCAAAGCTTGATATACTTGCCAGCCATTTGGTTTAAATAAACAGCTGTATTGATTTACAGAGATGCTGGGCCTTGTGCCAGTTTTTTCTTTGTGCTGCTGCTAGAGTACGAAAGGATCCCTGACACAGTGTGCCCTTGACTAAGCTGTATCTTGTCTGCTACATCCTACCGTATTCAGTTTCTTTCAGTTTCTTTCTACGTGTGAAAGCCGGCTGGCCATTAAGGAATGTAACGATTTATGGTGTGAAAGCTGGAAGTAGCCAGCTAGCTTTTGGCTTCGTTCTTTTCATCCCAAACCCACATGTTTCCCAGCCCCTCTGGGGATCCCAGCATTTCGTTCTAAGCTGCTTTAAGCATGATTCTGCTTCTCCATCTCTGCTTTTTATATTTGAAAAAGAAAATGCTTAGAAAATGGCTTTCTTGGAGACATTTCCTTCCAGAGACTAGACTAGAGCAGAAAATATAATTAGAATGGAGGGCACTGACTGAATGTTTAATATTTCTGTCCTTAAACAGGCTATTTCACCACTGGGGGTAGTATAGCTAAGGCAAAATAGGCTGTAAAATCCATTTAAGAAGCTGGCTAAATACATAAGCTGTAGTCTTCAGCTAGCTTTGTACTGCCATGGCAACAGTGCTACCAAACTAGCTCAGATGTGTTTGTGGGAACTGATGCCATAGGAATGATGGCAGCATAACCCACAGGCTTCCTCCCTGTCAGAGAGGCAGTGTCCTTTCAGTTCATCAAACAAGACGTCCCAAGAAATGGCCTGATAATTTCTGAGGCCCCTCAGCACTTTAAAACACAGTTGGTAAGTGAATAAGCCAGCTGGTTTTGGACTTAGATGGGCATCGGAAAGGTCTGGCATGTGGGAGCTGTTGAGGAAGATCTAGATTTTAATTTCTTCTGTTTGTTGTGATGACTAAGGGCAGAAAGTAGCATCTCTTGAGTCTAATGCCAACTGCCTCTTTAGGAAACAAGTAACCTGACTTGAGATAAATGCTGTGATGCAAATGTGATCTTAAATTAGGACTTCCAGTAAATTCAGACTGGCATATAATCAGGTAGGAAAGAGCAACATAGGTATCTTTATTCTAGATATGCTAGATATATCATACTGCTTATGATCAGCAGTCAGGATTCATCTCAGATTGCTGAGTTTTGTGATTAGTTGATATTGCACTTGGAACTTTCTTTGCCTTACTCTTCTGGACTTTAATCTTATCAAACACTTCAGGTATGCAGGCCTGGTTTGTCTGCAGAACCTTGCAACATCTACAGAAGCAACAGTGTCTAAAGCAGCAGCTCCCTATGGTGTTCTGTCAGCTGATCCAGAAGTTGATTTTTGGAGGTAGAGTATGCTATTTGCTACTCTGCCAATGGAAACCCGAAGTGTGATCTATTTTTAAATTCATTCTGACACCAAACTGTGATAGAAAAGGGAATTGCTCTGGAAGCCTTGAAAGTTTTCCAGGGTCTGGGTTAGCATTCCTTGACTTCTGGTTCTTGGGTCACTGCAAATGTATCCATACCTGGAAGAGAGCAGGATGTGCCAGAGCAGTGACACAAACCTCATGCTACCCTTGTTTTTATATAGTTCATCTCTACTAGTTTTATTCTAGAAAACAGGATAGGGATAGTAAGAGCATGGAACAAGTCCTAGGCTGTAGGCTTTGCTGGGGGCTTTGCGATTGGCTTCTTTTGCTGGAAACCCCAATGGAAGAGCAGTAAAATCCTATAGGCAGAAACTTCCCCTTGATCCCTTTGTCTTTTAGTGGTGAACCTCGCAGCTGTAGGTGTCCAATACAGCTTGTCTGCCCTTTCTACTATGTGAATCTCCTGTCCTTTGAATAGAGATCAAGAGATCCAAACATTTTGTACGGAGAAGATTTTGGGTATTGCTCAGCTGCCAGTGTACTGAGCTGGAGAGAAAGAAAAGCTTGCAGTTTTTTTGATTCATTTATTCATTCAATCTGTAGCATAATGATATATCGTACAGTATTTTTCCATCTGGACTAGAATCAGAATTGTCCTCCTAATCCCATTTCCTGAGACAGTTAAAAAATTATTCTCCTTCAACTTAACAGGTAGAACTGGAGTCTTAAGCATTTTCTCCCAATATTAGCAGGAAGGCTGGGGTATCCTTTTGTTGTGCAATAATGTAATATTTGATCATGTTTATAGAGCTGTTGCAGCATTTTGGTCTTTATCTGATGCTGAAGTTTGCATCTAACAATGCTCATACTGCCTTACATCATCATTGGTTATTTGTGGCAACAGTTTATAAAGCACCATCACATCCAAACGTGTGTTCAGTTACTCCTCTAATCTGGATAAGAGTGATGCCCAGGGGCTGGCCAAGGACAAGACTCTCCTGTACCAGGCAATATATCAGCTCTTACTCAGAGGTTTATTGAGTGGCCAAAGATGCAGGCAGGGTAAATAATAGAAGGTGACTCGCCAGGGCAAATTTTGGCATGATTAGTATTATAGCTTAGAATTATACCTTCCCCACCCCGCCCCCCACTTTGGTCTTTTGTGAATATTGGGTTTATGGCAGACAATTAGATACCAAGCTGCTCGGGTTTCCGTTCTTTATTGCCAGTTCATAATCTGGATTTCATCTGAAATAATCTTCTCTAGGTGATGTAAATATTTTATTTCTGAGGTGGATTCTATGACCATTTGCTCATTGTGCTTATAAAGCCCCCTTCCATTTTTAAAGAGGCTCTGTTCTTGTTTTAGTAATGGCATAGAAATGTCCCAGCAGGATTGCAAATCCACTAACAGCTTGATTTATCCTTATTCTTTATGGAAGCAGGAAAGGAAATTCCTTTCAAAAGATACTGACATTCCCTGCTTTCCCTAGACCCCAGCAGGGTTGTCCTTGCCTATAAATGCTTTTCTGGTCAGCAATTGCAGTTTGCTGTAATAATAGTGGAAGAGTGGCCACCCTCTTCCAACCTTGAGCCTAAGGTCCTCTTCATAGTAGTGGATGGCTCGGAGAAAATGGAAGAACAAGGTACAATTGTAGAGATCCTTCCCCAGGTATTTCCCTAGTCTCCAGTAATCTGTGGTGTAAGGATCACCTTAATCAAAGACAGTGCTTTTCTGTTCGGTAACAATGGATTTTTTTTTCTGTGAGTTTGTCTAGTTGCTTTTGAACCCTTAAAGGTTTGCTCTCCAGACTGTGTGGAAATGAGTTCCACACTGCGTCTCTGTGTTTCCTGAGTATGTAAGCCATGAACAATATACAGGACTCCTCCGTGATCTTCTGTCTCCAAAGCTTTGGTTTGCATCATGGTGAATTTGCTTTAATCTCCTTGGTCACGCCGAGACACTGTTGCTGGGGAAAGGAATACCACAGCCTGTCTGTCCTCTGGCAAACAGCAGACAGATCCAGGCAGCAATTGTTGTCTTTTGTGTGTAGGGCTGGAGTAAAGACTGACATGAAGCAGGTAGATGACTGGCACCTCTGCAGGGATGCAGCAGAGTCACGGCATGGCTCTATGCTCCCTTGAACTGACAAAGCAAGCTATGTGTTGTGGCATCACATATTCTATGTACTAAAAGTACATGGTACGCTCAGCTGGACCTGCCCAGTGTGCTGGCAAATCCTAGAATGTAACAGTGCTCTAGGGCAAGTTTCTCTCTTTGTCCAAGGACCACCAAGTTGTTTGGAAAACAACAGAAAGACCATCTTACGCACCGCACACGTTGTCACCGTGATAAAAAATAGGCTAAATTTGAACTGTTCTTCTGTAATGTATAGTGCTCTTCATTTTGTTTGGTGCCTCCCTCAAGTAAGTGCATGGCAGTGTGCATATGCGTGTTCTGTTTTGTGGGGTTTTTTTCTTCCAGTTATTTTGCAGACTTTCTTCGCCTGGCTACCCCAAAACTGCCAGTGGTCTGGGGAGTAGGTTAAAACACTGGTGTAAAAGTGTGCTTCTGTACTAATATGATAAACAATAGAAAAGTGATACGCTCCTGAGATTTTTTTCAGTGATCTTATTTCCATTCCTCTTCTTTTCTTCAGAATTAACTTCTGTTTTTCTGTCCCATCTCTCTGATGCTGTCATCCCTGAGTCCCTCTAGCCACCTACAAATTCCACTTTGGAATGGAGTCTGAATACTGAGGATTTCTTCCATGTGCAGGTATGGGATTTTTTTAGTGCAGTAGTTGCTCATTTACCTGAACTTTGTCACAGGCTCTTATGCTATAAACTATTTGAAACAGATCAAAATCTTGATAACTGGTTCAAAAGATCCAGGTTTTTTAGCTTATGTCTTCAGCAAAAAAAATCTCGTGCTGAGGAAAGTGGATAGCTAGGGAATTCTGACAGCCTAATAGAAAATTATGCCAAAAGATAAGTGATTATCCTCAAAGCCATAATTAGCTTGTAAGTTAACTTAAATACCTCAAAGGGAGTAAGTGAAGCTTTTTTTGCCACCACATTCATGTGCCTCTATTGCTGTCACTGAATTTAGAGAGAGACATAATTAATGGGATAATTAATCAAGCAGCTACTTTGTAGTTTTCCTAAAAGTGATTCAACTTTGTTCAAGACAACCAAGTTGAACAGAGGCTTCTGCCAGAGCCATTTTAATTATATTTATAAAACTGCTTAAATTCTCTCCCTCTCTTCTGACCCTGTGCATGAAGGAACAGGAGGAAATCTGCATCACTCTCTGTGGTCTTGAGTCCTCTGCACTTGTGTTCTAGGCCTTATTCCATGTCTCTAAGGCTTAAAAATGGAGAACAGTGCATTTAAGCCGTCAGCTGCTGCTGCAAACTTGAGATGTTTTATTTTTTTAACTCTGGATTTGTGCAGTTATTGTTTCAGTGTCTTCTGCTACATTTTGGGAAATTGAGAAATTATAGAAATTATTTGGAGAATGAAATTTAGACGGTAAGCATTGAAAAAATGTGGCCTTGATAAGTTGATTGTATACATGTAATTTTTGCCTGCTACTTCGCATGCATCTTCGTCATAAGGAAGATGACCAGTAGTCTTCATGTATGTGTTAACGTATTTCTAAAGGAGCTTTCTTTTTTATCTGATAAAGAGCACATTCCTTAGAGAACAGCAAGGGCCTGCAGGGAGCTGTTTGACATCTCTGACCCTTGGTGAGGTGTTACAGAGCAAGCTAAGGTCATTCCAGAGGTTGTGTTTTGATCCTCTGTTCCTTTAGGTCAGCACTGAGTGGAGGGGATTAAGGGATTGTTTTTAGCAGTCTGTACGAGGGGTCCACTGCTGGGGATAGCCTTGAAAAGAATGTTTGTCATTCCCACTGCCTGCTGTGGGAAATTCATAGGATCACTGCATCAAGTGCTGGGATTGCTAGAGAGTCTTAAGCCAGAAAGAGCCTCAGGCAAGATATATCTTTCTTATCTAGCTGTGACATTTCTACAGGAGATGCTGTTTTACAGAAGTTTGATTTAAGATTTAAGATACCTGAGAATTGGCACATTTGCTGTGCTTTTTTCAAGTGATTTCTCCTATAATCTTAACTTCAGATTGGGGGGGGAAGTTAAGCATTTTGTCCCAAGTCTTCCTCTCACTGTTCTTCTTGCTCATGTGAAACTTCATTTATGGCTATCTGGATCACAATATTTAGAGGAACAGTAGCTTGCCTTATAATTTGCTATCTGTACCAAAGCCTGCATTAATTAACTAGCTACAGCATTCACGTGCTTAAAAGTCACTTTACTCAACCTACTGGTGTTAAAAAGTGATATCAAAGTGTGGGTTCGGCTTGAGGGAAATCAATGCAGTGGAAACAGGAGATTCTCCTGGGGCACAGCTCGGAGTCCCAGCTCTGGCATTGTTTGCTTTGTACTCTCAGCTGGGTGCGAAACCTCCTGTTCTCTCTTTCGTAAGTTCAGCCTGTCCAATGCAAAGGATGCACCCACACAGCATGATGCAATATAGCCACAGGAAGGCTGCGCTCTTCCAGGTATATTAGCTGTGGTGAGAAACACAATTTATTAGCCAGTGTGGTTCAGGACAATGCAAGTTTTTCCACTTCTGAGATCTGAACTGGCTTATGTTTTGATAAAACACTGTATCACACAGTCCGTATCCAAAAGACACTATGGGTAAAACCTTTTAACAATTCTAGCAGGATTTTAAATATACACATTTTTTTAGCTTCTACTTTGAATGTAATACCCTGTTATTTTATACAGAGACCTCTGTGTCTGAAAGTCTCCAAGTGCTTTCAGATTACTAGCAAAATTGTCCACTGTTGTCTCTTTTGTCTGTTGTCTTGTTTCTGCTTGACTTACCTGTTATGTCTCCCAGTGGTCAACGGTTCTGCAGTCAATGTCAAAGCAAAGAACTTTTGATTGTATTTGCTCTGCACTCTACTTAAGTACCTAAGAATAATGAGAAATCTTCTGAATTAATTCTGCCTACTAAATTCTGTGATTAAGGACAACAACAGTACAGCATAAAAATCTCTGAATCCCAAAAGAGAATTTTGCACTTGAATATTTGATGAAGAGAAATGTTCTGATTAGGTCTTTAGTATATTGTGGCTTCAAAATTTCGCATCTTGTATTGCTCAAGCCATCAGTTACTAAAAGCTATTTGGCACAAAATCCCATTGATATTTCAAGAAATTAATTGTATTGGCTGAAAACATAGTATCACCCTCAGAACAGCCAAAAGGAAACAGTTTTGTGTTTGGAAGACAAATTCAGTGGAACCTGTCTAGTTCACAGGTGGGAGGATCATTCTTGTCTTTTTATTGCTAATTGTGTTACAGAACTGGTTTCATTCAACAGGAACCTATCATGAGATAATCTAATTATGAATAATTTTGTTTACCAGACAGTTTTTCTTTGGGAATAATCTAATTGAAGTCTCTCAAAAATTTGTCACCTCAAATATATCCCATTATTGGTTTCCTAGCCCTTCTTCATTAGTGCTTCTTTCATGGGTTTCTCTCTCTTACCCTTGATGATTGTTCCAGAAGAATAATCTCTCATTATTTTAATCTGTCTTCCCATTGTGAAGGCCTATCAGTTTAAAAATATAATTCTATTCTTCTTTCCTTATGCTTTCCAGAAGCACAAGTATTTGAAAATATGTATTCTAAAAAATATGTTTGTAAGAACGAAGGCTGGAAGGTGTTAAAAAAGATTAAGTTATTAGAGGCCTATGCTGCTGCCCATCACTGCAGAATGTGAACATATTCCATGTAAAATAGCATGACCATTGTGGAGTATCTGTGATCTTCAGGGTGTGTTCTGTCTTGTCCTTTCACATAATTATAAATGGGAAATAAAATTCATGTAATAAATTGGTAGCTTATGCAGTTGAAGAATTACTATATTGGGCTCATGCCTTTTAAAAAAAACAGCATTGCATCTACTGGCATGCTGTAATCCAGGAATACTGTTCCGTAACTGTTGTCTCTTTCTACATCTCCAGCTAAACTGCAGTTTGTTGTTGCATAAAACACAGCCCTTACTGCTGTCATTTGTCACATTAGCTCTAGTATTGCAGGAGTGAAAGTGTGAAGTACAGGATCAAGTCACTCTTCATTCTACTTACATCTCAAATGCATGGATGACACCACCTCTACAGGCTAGCCTTCCTTTTTTTTCTTTTTTTTTTTAATTTCCCTCTCTCTCATTATTTCAAAATTAAGCCACATAAAACCTACCCCCAAATATCTGTCTGCTGACCAGAGCTGTTAAATGCTGATGCCAAAGAAATGAGCCTGGCCTGACTGGACTAATTAAGTTGGCCAAGGCACTTGAGAATAGCTCAAAGACGAGTCGCACTGGGAAAGGGAGGGAGTAACACCAATTTCTTATATATGCACATATTAAAGAAAACCAGCTGGTCCAAAATACCCTTGGTTAGTGAATGGCTCCACAGGCAGTCTGCTAAAGGAGCAATGTCTGGAGTTTAATAAAACTGACTTTTTAAAAAGCAGTA
This sequence comes from Fulmarus glacialis, assembly GCF_000690835.1. NCBI lineage: Eukaryota > Metazoa > Chordata > Aves > Procellariiformes > Procellariidae > Fulmarus > Fulmarus glacialis. Next base: position 35,882 of record NW_009207488.1, read on the forward strand.
CTTGAAAAATGGAAGGATTGATTTCTCCACCACCACCCCACCCCCTACCCTTTATAATCAAAGTTGCTTTCACCGTAGCTTCTAACAAATGATACTTTTGGCTTTGGCAACCTTTTTTGTGAGACTGTTAAAGGGAATATGCGACCATCCTAGCAGGAGGGCCCTACAGAAATTACTTTACCCTCAGGGTAAGATCTATGTGCTCTAGCCCTCTTCTATTTTCGAGCAATTGAACTAGACTGCTTTGGCTCCAGAGTTTTTACTATTGCTGCTGATTTTGTGTGCTTTGTTGATTATGCTCCACCACTTTCAATGTTTTTTTGGTTTTATAGAAACAAAGACAGTAATAGCAATGGTTGGAAAATGGAGCCGACAGCAAACGTGAAGCTGAAATTCCCATGTCTTCCTTCCTTGGCATGTTGTTACTGAAGGCTCTAAGAGACTTCTGTTTCATGTCGCATCCAATATCTCTTGTGGTAAAAGCTACCTACTACTTTTTGCAAGTGCTGATAACTCCTTCTAGCTGAAGTCCAGTGTGAGTAACTATATTCTTCCTACCTAAAATTCCTCTACAGTTTCAGTTGAACATGTTCTTCACTTCCTGAGTTAAATTGTGCAGCCCATGAATTGCCAAATGGCAAGTGCCAACTTAGCTCTGTTTTGGATGAGCAAATCTCTCTGAGAAAGAGGAGAGAGGGAATGTTTGTCTCTATAAATATAGTTTGTAGCGCTGTTCCCTACGGCTCTTTATAGAGTCCAATACACATCTTCATTGCAATGAGAAAGAAATACAGTGGGCACCATCTAGTTGAGATTTGTTATGTGATCAACTGTCATGAGGAAAGAAAGCTACTGGACTCACGGTCTCATCAGAATTTGTCCTACAGCAGTTCTGTGCTGAGCTTTGTATTGTCAAGTCCTTACAAAGAAAATGGCTTCTTTCTTTTTTCTTTTTTTTTTTCTTTCCCACTACATCAAAAAAAGTACAAAGGAAAGAGGAACTGTTATTTTTTCAATATTACATGATGTTTTTCTATATTTGGCTGGAGTCTTCAGCTGAATAAGGAAGTCATGAAAGCAAGGTAGGGAGTGAATAGAACTTCCAGGAAGAGATGTTCCAGCAACTGGATCACTATTTTCCTGTCTAGGAGACCTGAGTACAAGTTCCTTCTTTCAGGAGAATTTCTACGGTAGGTAAGTGGTTTTGCTTTTCTGTGCCTCAGTTCCTCAGTTCTACAGTAAGGCTAACAGCATTGCCTTGCTAGAGCTTGCTGTAGTGTATACCAGCTCACTCTGGTTTCAAGTGGATATCCGCTGGGTGGGAATCATTGCAGCACTGGTGCTCCTCTCTTTTTGCTGAGGATGTTGGACTGTGGTTCTAGCAAATGCTATTCCAGACCTCACTCAATTCTCACTTCTGTGGTCAGAGAGTATAAGGAAGGGAGAGACCCAAGCTGGTGTGGTGGTTCTTTTTCAAAGGACTGGTGAAAGAGTTAGTGAGTATTTTGGGCAGAGTGGGAGGTTGTTTGGGTTTTTGCTTGCTATTTCTCCTCTCCACAGAAAATGCTGAAGATTGTTTGCATGTGTGTGCACAGTGGGAGAAGATGCCCAACAGAGATCCAAACACAAATGAAACAGAACTTGCAAAGTTCAAAGCTGACACAATCCAAGTTCTTGCTACTAGGGAAAAAAAAAAGTTCCTCTATTTTTCCTTTATTAAAAAAAAAATACCATTCATCTTCCTTTTAAAAAATGCATGGATTTAAATCAGCACACTGATTTTGGGGAAGGAAGGGAGAGAGATTTCTGTTCCCAAAGCCTGTTTTTAATCATCAGATGAATTTTGAGACAACCTCTGAACATTCAGCACTTGTGGTCAGTTTTCCCCACCCAAAAAACTAGTGGTTTTTGCAGACATTCCATAAACACAGGAAGCTTTGACTGTGCCCCTAACAGATAGGGAGACAGAAAAGCAAAATACACACAATATAAAGGCAACAGCTAAACTTGCCATGCTAGCTCAGAGGAATGTAGTGCAGAAGTCTGTCTTTATAGCCAGAGCCAGATGTTTCAAAGAGAATACCCAAAATCTGTAAAGTAGAATCCTGACATAACCTGCCTATGTTTTGGATTTCTTTTTAATTATTGATTTACCTCCCTGAAGCATGGAACTTTATAGTCTGTTTGAGTCTTTGGCTTGATTTTGTTTCTTTGGGGTGGGGAAAGGGGCAGCATGCAGGGCTAAAAAACTGTGCTGTGCAGAATTCCCATGGTGTTTCGATTCCTGATGATCTCATAACTGGTCCTAATTTGTATCTGCTGAAGTATTAGCCTCAATTTTATCTGCAGCAGTAAGTTTCATGGATTAACCATGTTTTATCCAAGTTTTCTTTTCACCCATTTTAAAATTTCTGTCTTCTAGCTCCTTACTGAATGTCTCGTTTTTCTTTTAACGTGAGAGTAGCCAAAAAGAAATTCCTGACTTTTTTCCTGCACCATTTATTATTTTTATATAGCCTAATTGTTGTTAGTCTCCTTTCTAAAATAAACACTTATGTTCCTTTCATCCATGCTTTTTTTCAAAGAGGAGTCTTTCCTTTATCCAGTTCCCTCACCAGTCTCTCTCCTCAGGTTTGCTTTTGCCCACTTGCTCACCAGAACTGAAGCCACTAATACAGGTGAAGGTACCCCCTTTCACTTTTAAATAGTCTTTTAATATTGTAATTATTTTCTTTTCCACTTGAGTGTTAACCTTTCTAACCTTGTCAGCCCAATGAATAGAGATTTTAACAGAACTGTCAACAATTAGCCCCCATTAGCAGTTATACTTAGTTATTAATAGGTGAAATTCAGAACATTTTTTCCAAAGTACATTACTTCTCTCTGAAAAGTAAAGAATTTGCCTGATGTTAGTCTGTCCACTTTTCTCATTTCTACCCAGTTAAAATTACAGGAAAGAACCTTTAACTGGGAAATCTTTAACAATTTCTGATGATCTCTGTGAATAAGTTGTCATTGTTGAAGTAGCTGAAGCTAAGGGCTTTTAATCATTCTGAATTTAGGATTACGAATCAGAATAATTTCATATTTTTTAGAATCAATATTCTTTGATGAGCTTCCTCATTTTTTAATCTGTTTTCTAAAATCTGTTTTAATATAATTTCTCCCTTCACAAACTGGAACACGTCATCGTTATTAGCCTGTTTGTTAACAGACACCCTGTTCCAGAATTTTTTGTTCTGTAGAAAAGTTTCAAAGTAAAAAAATCTATCAAATTGGACAAAAAAATACAGATTTTGAAATTTCCAGCAGAGTGAAAAAAAAAATAGTAAGGCTCTTTCATTATATTGTAGAATATTGGTGGTATTAAAATAACAATGGAAAACAGGAAGAAAGCAGTTTTACTTTGTAGTAATGTATATGTTCCTGCAGATCTTTCAGATTTCAATTGCACTATCCTGTGGTAAACTCCTCTGTAAAAAGTTTAATTACAATTCCACCAAGAGAGGGCTGCTTAATTTTTGGTTTGGTTTTGTTTTACCCTGACTGCTCTGTGTTAACAAAGACAAGTTAAAATAGTGTATATTCTATTGTACTCTACAGTTAGGAATTACATCATCTAAGGTATTGAATCTTTAATCCTCACTGCATCACCTATAGCTTGTGTTCAGAAAAAAATTAACTTATCATTATTGGGTTTCTGCTGGAAGCTGTTTAATTTGGTTTGGTCAAACTATCCATTAACATCCCAGATGGTTTCCAATTAAAATCTGCCTTTGGTGTATCCCTACCCCATCCTGCTCCTGCTTTCCCATATCAGCTCAGCCTGAAAACTGGAAATTCCTATCCCCATGACTAATGGACACTGATGCAGTTCCTCCCTGCAAGCTCTGCGTCCCTTGCTCCTTTGGGTGTGCTTTGAAACTAGTTAATAATAAAGAGCGAGAGACTCCTGGCCCTCCACATTGTTTTATTAAACTTGCTTGCGTGATAGCTTTGACACTGTACACTCCTTTTCCTGTTTCCAACCTTAAGCCACATATGATAAGTAAAGAAATACCTTGTTTTACCAGTCAGTGTAGTTAAATGGCAACATAGTAGATAAGTTGCATATGTTAAAGCAGTTCTATTGATGTACACCAAAACCTCATCTAAAAAGACATCTGAATCAGCTATTCTCAAGGGAACTGTCAGCAACTTTGGAGGACTCCCTGCTGATAATCAAATGTCATCTGGCCCCACCAGCTGCAGGCTAAAATTGACCTACATTGGGTTTTTCGGATCAAAACCTTGCAGTGTCTTTGAGTTCTTTATTCTGCAGCAGTTCTATTGATGTACACCAAAACCTCATCTAAAAAGACATCTGAATCAGCTATTCTCAAGGGAACTGTCAGCAACTTTGGAGGACTCCCTGCTGATAATCAAATGTCATCTGGCCCCACCAGCTGCAGGCTAAAATTGACCTACATTGGGTTTTTCGGATCAAAACCTTGCAGTGTCTTTGAGTTCTTTATTCTGCTGAACAGCTAATTCATATACCACAAGCTTCTGTGGGAGATGTAGTCAACACCTGTAAATGCAGGATGCTGAATTAGGTCACATGCAGATTTTCAAAGGCAGAAATAGAGCAGTGAGGCCCCTTTTCCACTGGGAGCAGCTGGCCCTAAACCCAAAAGGGTTTCACCCAGCCCTGTGTTTTTGCATTGTACTGATGAAGAGCTTGGGGGTCTGTGGCCAAAAATCACCTATGTTGGTGTTACAGACAGATACTGGATCTTTTTCTCAAAAATCAATGGAGTGGGAATTTTTTTTTTTTTTTTTAAATTTTGGCATGATAATTAGGCGTGGATAATTAAAGACAAGATTTTAGCAACTTTAGTGGAAGTAAAGGACCAGAATGAATAACTATTACAGCTGTCAACATTTCTATGCTGCTTTTAGGGGATTAATATGCAACCACAAAAATTTGTTCCAGGCAGAAACTTGGCATTAAAAGATGCAGTCCAGGATTTTTTTTTTTTTTTTTTTAACTTAAGTTTGAATTTAACCCATTTGGCCATTTTTAAGTAGGAAAAAGACTGTGTTTATTTGAAGGTAGAGATTCCTAACATAGTTCTGGTTTCAGAGGGAGTATTTAGGGAACTAACGCGGGCCGCAGGACTCTGCCTCCTACCTTGCCGCCATTCTGCCTCTCTTCAGCAAACCTGTTTGGTGTTGTTATGTTTTTGCACTTTATCACAGCCTATGATAGGGATAGGTAAAAGTGTAGTTGTAAGTTTATTCTTCCTCATTTTTATCTTTCATTCAGTTAGGTGTTTGCAAAAGCCCATAACTGGTTATGCCTATTGACTTTTGATAGCAGTTGAGGGTTTCTTTGGGAACTTTTGGAAAATTTTATCTTGGTTATGTATTTTGTCCTCAGTGAGTGCTTTCTATGCCCATGTGTAATATAAATTAAACACCCCATGATGTCCTGAAAGTTGTCATCTTTCCCCAGTCATCATAAATGTCTTCCAACAGATAGGTTTTCAGCTGTTTCTGGAGTAAATGACCTATTATGAAGACAGTAGCAGCAGAAATTGATCTAGTCCCAATGCTCTTGCAGCCACGTTTCTACTGCCAAATTTCTGCTGGGCTGGGGAGGAAAAATTTAGCTTTTACATAGCAAATACTTTATGACTTAATTTAAAATAATAAGGGAACTCAGAAGAGGAAGAGGGAGAATGTTCAGAATGTTAAGAAAATAATCTTCTTAATTTAGAGAGAGAATAAGAAAAAGAAAATTAGGAAATGTTCTTACTTATAAATTAAGAACCCCCAAATGGAGGGTTCACTCAAGATTTTGTGAGCTGCAAAATGCTCAGCTGGCAGGGAAAATCACTTGGTGAGTTGTTCATTTTTCTTTTTATCTTGAGTGTCTAGTTTTGCTTTAAAAATAAGCAGTGTAGGTTCTATGCTGAATTCCAGTACTGAGTAACATAAACCCTGAGATTTTTTTGTAAGTTCAAAAAATGTGCCATGAGGTAACAAAGAATCCGCTATTCTGGGTCTGAGTTTCGCTTCGTACATTGCGTGTGAACTTACAGTATTACTTACTACTGTTACGCTGTCTGTGGTGCAAAATGGGGTTCTGTTGCCTGAAGATCTGAAAAAACAAATGCACTGAGGGATGAGTGCTCATATTTGAATCATAAAAGAGGAAGAGCAGTACTGTAATCCCTGTTTTACTGAGACCCAGTGTTTGCTTTGTCAGAGATTGCTCGGATAGTCTGTGGCAAAGCTGACCAGAGTCTGGTCTGGTAGTCTAATGCCTTGTTAGTCTAAGCCTCTTGTCAGCAGCTGTATTATCTCGAAGACAAGACTCTGTTAAAGGCACTGGTGTGATTCCATATGGTTTCTAGTTCTAGTGATTTTAATGATACTTCATGTTGATGTTTTTAATTTTTTAGTAAAATTTTACTCCTCTTCCCTTTGATACTGATGCTAAGATGTGCTGTATAGATTGCTAGAAATAATTAGGATATATCCTTGATAACAAGCAGTGTAGTGGAAGATGGCAATATACTTAGTTTGTATACAGTTCTTGCAGTGCTTCACAAATAGCAATTTTTTAACCAGTTTCAAACTTTTTCACAGTATACAGACTTGGAACCAGAGGCACAAAGCAGGTAAGTGACATGGCAAAGGCACCAACTGGGAACCAGTGACAAGCTCTGAATTAGAATAGGGTTCCTTCTTTCCTTCTGATCCCTGCAATGTTACATGGGCTTTTATAAAACTTCTCTTTTAATTAAGAAAATTACGTAATATTTTTAGAATCCAATCCATCAAAACAGTTACATTTGCTCTTAGTTTACTGTATTTAAAGAACAAGATTCAAAGCTCTTATGAAGCTTGGCATTGTCATTTATTGAATAAATTGGGGGGGGGGGGGAAAAAAACTCTCTCAAAAATCTGGGGGGGGGGGGCCAAAACATTCTCTCCCAACCATTTTGTCAGAATTCTTGAGAGGTTAAGGTCTTCATGCTTTGAAAACCAGTTGTTAAACAAAATAAATGGCGTGCAGGAAGGAGTGAAATTTAAAGTCATACAAAGTTCAGAAAGGATAAAAAGAAATACAAAGAGCTTATCCTCAACACCAAGTTCCTACACTAATACTGAGAATTAATTCACCTCAGATTGGAGGCAGAAGGATCCCATTGTTTTTGTTTTAAAATATATTTTTCACTGAAATGAAATATCCATACATAACATTTAAGACAAAGTTATCTTTTATTATTTCTATTTTTAACATATAGTGCAGGAGTTCCTGTTTGTATTCCCTGTTTGTAGAGCACTCAACAGCCAGAACTAGGTATTTTTCCTATACATCCATCCTGAGGTTGTATTTTACAGAACAGAGGAGGTCCTGCAGATACCCGGTTTAATTAGAGAAAACAATGGTCAGGTCTACTCTGCAGAGGAGAGCACCATATTAGCAATTCCAGCTTTAGCTCCAAGCAAGCTGCTGATTCTACATTGGGCAGCATAATATTGTGCAGAGATACTAAGCAGAGTTTGGTCCTGGCAGTGCTGTGAATGCTAATTAGCCTATATACCTTTGTGTACTAATGCAGCTAAACTTCTTTCAGTTCTGACACTAACTTGTTTAGCACTTGCTTGGGGATTTTTACAAGGTGCTCATTATGTGATACATACATGCCCAAAGGATCTGCAAAGTGAACCTGGTAATAAGTGATGATGCAGGAAGGGAAAAAATAAATAATAACAATACCGGTAAGTTTTAAATATATCATTGCCTTGAGTTCGGGAAATGCATTTATACCCTGGAGTATTATAGAAACAGGCACCGATATCTTGCTTTACAGCAAAGTAATTTGGAAAGTACTTGGTGTGAACAAGAAGGGCTCATGTGTGATGTGTACGATGCACTTTTCTGATTTGAGTGGTTGTGGAGAACAACAGAATGAAATTAATGCTCTGCGTTTGGAAGGAAAATAACGTGTGAAACAAATCTGTTTTGTGCAACAGCCCTAACAAAAGCACGGTGGATTGCTTTTCTAAGGCAAGTTAAGGTTTAGCTGCTCAGCATGAGCCCCAACTTTTGACACAGGATTTATTTCAGCAAACCAACAGATCTTAAAATACAACTTACCTATTACACACTAAAATTCAAATATATTAATAAAAACCCACCCTTTTTTTCTTAGTGTATACTTGGCATCAGTGTGCATATGTTACATATGTACTGAATGTTACCAGTTTTATTAATAAAAAAGATGAGTGAACACTGGCCAGATCTTGCCTTGAAAACCATTCAGACTATCAGGAGCAATAGCAAAAACTAAAAGCTGCCTGTACAAAAGTTGAACTGGCAACTTGTCAGGGACCCAAAAACTGCCTGTGTTACGAGCTTAGACTCGTAACCGTTGTCAGTTTTCAGCAGGGTCTTTAGAAGGAGTAGCTGTTGGCATGCAGAACCTCATTCCGTCAGTGATTAAATGAGTCAGAATGTGCAGTCCCACTCATCTCTATAGCCTGGATGAATGAGTCTAGGATATCTAAATCTCACTAACTCTCAGCAGTTGTGTTTTTGAAGCCTTTACTCCAGAGCTGCATGCTAAAGAAGAAGAGCTGTGAGCAGCCTTCAGCTTCATCAGGGTTTGTTTTTGATATGCTGGTGTCAGAAGTAGAACATAAAGTCATGCAGCCTCTGTTAGAAATTATCATCCTTTCTCATAAACAGCTGAAGTGAAATTGTAATCAACAAAGTAAAACTTTTGCAAAAAGGCCACTGAGGAATTCTGCCTCTGGTTAAGCTCACTGTTGGCTGCACTGGAAAAGTGTGCAGTTGATTCTTTGTAAAATGTTAACTTCAGCCATGAACTTTCAAGAATCACCCGGGCAGAGGGCTCTAGTAAAAGTCCCAATTGTTTGCTAAGCTTGTTGTCCCTGTAGACAAATGAATGTTAAAATAGCTTCTAATGAAACTTTAGCTTCTGGCTGGCTCCTAGCCTGTTATCCAGCTGTAGCAGCTATGCCATTTGAGTGCCAGTTTTCAATTCTACTTGATTAACAATTCACACAGACCATGGGATGGTTGAGATGGATGTTAAACAGATTGACATGCAGAGGATTACCGCTTCAAATGGTTTTATTGTTGGCACCTGCAAGCTGCTGTTTTGCTAACTGTTGTTACAGTGCCAGTGATTAGCTGGGGGAGGTGTGACACCAGGTTCTAGACAGATTTCAAAACAATGTGTTGCTCAGTAAAATTGATCTGGAAATTTGAAATACAGAGGCCATTTTACCTTCAGAATGAAAAGGACCTGTGAGCTCTAATGATCTGCAATGTTCTTAATGCTTGAAACTGCCATCTGCATGCTGAAATATGCATTTTGTGATATACTGCATTAGCTATTACAGTACCTTTTTGATGGGCATGCAGAGGCTGTTCTCTCTGCTGTTACCCAAGGGCTGTTGTATGGCAATCCCATGGCAGTCTTTTATCCAACATTCTTGTGTAGTTTTCCGAAGCAAATGGAAAGCCATTCATTTTGGCATCATGGTATGTGAGATAATTTTAACTAACTCAGAGATCGTTTTTCTCTGAAGAAAAATGGTATTCTTCACAGAATTTGACAACTTGTTATTTCAGAAACTCCCTTTGCATATAAAAGGATATAAAAGTATGTCTTCTGAGGTTTGAGGAAGTACATTCAAATCAGGATTAATTCTAGGAAAATGATCTGAGAATTTATTTTTTCTGTTTCATTGGGGCAGGGAGGAGTGTGTAAATGTAAATTATACAGACCCATGAACTCTGTCCAAACAGTTTTCCATAGCAAAAATAGCATGAAGACTAATGGGAAGATCAAGTAAGTTCTTTAACTAGAAAAGGATTAACTGCCTAGTAATTAGCGAAAGGTTTCAGAGTTAGAAAGAAAAAGGATAAGGAACTAATGAAAGGACAGATTAATATGTATTTGTTATTCCAGTGGATTGGATTTATTGTGTTTACTATTGCTGAATCTCATCTGTCATGTTAATAACATGTCAGGTTGCCAGCTCAAAGATCTCAGTGATACGAAATGCATGTTTGCTAATCAGGGAGGACGGGAAAGAACAAACTAAGGTTGTGGAATACATGGAGATAGATGTCGGAAGGGTAGAGTTAGCACCTGGGCTACACTCTTATTTCCTGAACTGAGACTAAACACTTTCATGGTTCTCTTGCTGTGGCAGCAAGTTTCAGGCTGTACAAATATAAGGCCTGAATTGAAGGGGATAAAGTATTATTTGTTCTGCTACATGATGAATGATTGTTTATAAAATAAGACTGAATGCATCTTTCTTCTCTTTCTCCCCTCCCAGAAAAAAGACTCAGAACAGATCAGAGAAAAAAAACTTCTCTAGATTTCAGTAGAGAATTTTTTCTTTTCTTTTTTAATGTTTTTTTTTGTTCCCCAGTGGCTGTAGTCTTGATGGCAATAAGAAAACTTTGGCCAGACCTGGTAGGGTTAGTTGTTGACAAAAATTTACACTATTTAAAGGCACAGTCAGTTAGGTTCTCAGGATCTTCCCACCAGAAAAGTGAATATTCAGATCAGATAAGAAAGTTTACTGTCTTCCAGAAGTAACCTCTTTACCTTGTAGGCTTATATAATGCATTTTGACAGTTTAATTACTCACTTATTTTCTTGAGGTATACACACAGCTTGATTGAAATGGAATAATTGCTGAAGTGTAATGATAGCTCTATCTGCTATCAGAAAATTTGCTTTTCCCAGAGCCAGACTCACACAGCAGAAATTCCCCATGCTGGTATTTCTTCTTGGCTAGGAATCTCTGAACACTTCTATGTAGTTTCCTAGGTCATCAGTCATAGGCAGGTAGGTTGAATTTAGGCTGCATGAATGTGGACCTACTTTCCTACATCCTGTCCAAATTCAGATTGATGCCTTGCTGTGTGACAACTGAGAACCTCCACAAAACAAAACCTAATTCCTGGCAGAAGAGAAGTGCTCACACGTACAGCTCAGAAGCTTCTGCTGATTCACTTACTGGAGCAGCTTTTTCTTTTCTAGCCTTCTGTGCTGCAGGAGTTGCTACTGCTGTACATTCCCTGCTCTGAACTCTGCTATATGATTTCAGGACATTCCTAAAACGCTTTCAGTTTTCTCAGTTGCAGCCAAAAGAAGGGAAATAGCTGTCTGCCTTGATACGTCTCTACAGCATTTCTCTCTGTATTGTTGTGTGAAGGGGTGGGCATCAGAAATATCATTAGGTTTCTTGCCGGCTTTTTTCCATTCCT
>NW_009207488.1:47226-51825 GCF_000690835.1 Fulmarus glacialis
TACTGTCATCATATGTTGCTGTACCAGTAAGATCAGTAACATAAACCTGTTAAGGATATGTAATGGTAACTGTTCTTTGCTCTGCCAGGAAAAAAAGAATCTCCGACAAAACTGCAAAGCTGTACTTCAGTTCGGCTTGTCATCGTGTAGATGTGGCAGTAGATGTCACAATGACAGTGTATTTATCTATATATAGCTGAAAGCATTGGCAAATGAACTGCTTAACAAGGATGGAGCTTTTGAAGGGATAGGTCTTCTTGTTGTCCAGGACAGTGGGTCTTTCTACAACTTTTTTCTCACCTTGCATTTAGTAGAACTGGTCTGATACCATTTGGCATAGTGTAAATCAGAGGAGATCCACGAAATTTAATGCAATTTCTGCACCAATGTAAGGTTATGATTGGGCTCTTTCACCAGGAGAGAGTCACTTCCTTTTGGATTTGTTGATTCACAGTTCTTTTCAGTTTGGTGTTTGGGTACACTCGATTTTAGTCTTTCTTTTTTCTTTCCCCTACATTACATATTACTTGCCCTTTTCTGTTACTTGTCCCCTTCATCTGTTACTTGTCCCCTTCAGCATTCTTTTCTCTTTCACAATAGCATGCTTTAAATCAAAGTGGACTGGGTGTTTTTTTGCAAGACTGTTTTTTTTAAACACCAGATTACTGTAGTCAAATTCAAGTAAGTGACTTCAATAGAGACTTCACTGAGTGGGACATAAATCCAACAATGTATAAATACAAGCAAACAGTTTTAAATGACCTATTTGTCTTTTTTGGCCTAAAACTCTTTAAAGCTATAAAAAGAAGGATGTGGGAAAACATCTTACCAAAAGTGATCTTATTTTTTTGTCTTTCCATTACTTGTTTTTTGTTTTTTTTTTTTCAGAGAATTACATTAGTAATTCATAACTACCAGCTAAAGAAAATCTGATTTAAAAAGGAAAGACAATACAAAACCTTGGGAGACATGTTTGCTCAGCTGAAAGGTAGTGAATAACAGTAGTGTAATTAGGGTGAAAGGAGTCTTGCAAAAAAAAAAAAAAAGACCTTCTCAGAGCTATTTTAAGATCTTAGATCATGAGTTAGCTCATGAGCTTCTTAGCATTTGGTGTGGTATCTGAGTAGACCCTTGGATTATAGATCAGGGCAGGTGCAGAAGACTATACTATAAATACTTTTACCCTTAAGGAGTTCACAAATTTCTTGAATGACAAACTGGACAGAAACATATTAGTTCTGAAGTAAAAAATTATTAAAATAATTTTAGAAGAATTTACAGCTTTATTTTCCAACAAGTTATCCCATAGGTCTTAATTATAAAAGCTAAAATGCTCTTCACTGTTACCTTAGAAATGTTACGGAAAACCTTTTATAGAGTTACAGCATGTATTTATTAAGCATGACTGGCATGTTCAGAGGTATTTCTGTACTCATTTGCTGCTTACTGAGCTGTGCAGAGAACTGACGATCAGGATTCCTACCTTCTATTTTAGGGCCTTCTCTAGCCTTATGTTTGGAGCATATATGACTAATTCCCTCAAGGGAAGTTTTGCCATTTATACGCTTCTCTTAGAAATATTGTCCCTCAGCTCCCTTAGTGCAAAGCTCTCAGAGATCCTTACAGGATAAAATACACTAACTGTAGTGGTAAAGCCTGCCTAATTTCATCAGTATATTGTGTTTTTTTTTTTTTCCAGGGGAATACAGATGTTTTCAATTTCCTATTTTTTGATGATATGCCACATTCATGTTGCTGCTCCCTTTGCCCAAAATGAACCTTCCAGTTTTACAAGGGCTGTGGAGGTCTTGGAGACCTTTGAGAAATTAATTTGTATTTTATTTAAATTTGCCTCCCTATGAGGGAACACTCCACTTCTCAAATGACACATACAGGCCTATGACTTCACTCTGACTGACCTAATTTGAATCCTTAATCATCTTTTAAGAGACATGTTTTCATAGAACTGGCAGAACCAGTTGTAGTATAAGGTTTTTAGGTGTCATTTCCTGCATTTTCCTTTAAGAAAAAAAAAGAGAGAGAAGAAGAAAAAGAAAAGGCAAAGCAATTCCAATGGTATATTTGAAGTTTTTCCAAATGAATATATCCACCTACCCTTTTGTCTGTTACTAGAATCAACAGTGTGAACTCCCTTTGACCAGCCCAATCCATGCACAAAAAAGCAGGTCCCTCTCAAGGCAAATTTCTGCTGATGGCAAGGGATATATGACATGACAGAAACTACATGATATAAACATGTTTCAGCCTTGCTCTGGGAAACGATACCATATTGTCAGTAAGCCTGAAGTGCAACATCACCTAGTCATAAGAGAAGAAGTGAATTTCAAAAACAGTATATCCTTCTCTGCTTCTTTGTGTTGGCTGTCTTGATTTTCTAAAAAGCCTGATTAAATTAACAGCATTCAAAACGAGTGCAGTAGGTACTCCACAGAAGCAAGTAAAACTGCTGCTAGGGAGTTCCTGCACCATTTGTCAGTAAGATAGCTGCTGTGGTGAAAAACAAAAAAAGGTAACAAGTTACATTACAGAATTGGTATTATGTCAGAAAAGCAACGTTTGTGCTGCCTTCTTATTCAGTATGCAAAAATAATTTGTATACAATCTTTCTTCACATATCAATTAAAGAGGGAGAGACTATACAAGCTATTTGATTTCCAAGCCTATCTTTCTTAGCCAGCTGGAACAGGAATTTCCAAGCAATTGAAATCATTAATGAAAGGTATAGCAAACATGTTTACACATGTCTGTACTTTTCATATTCTCTCTACAAGAAAAATAAAAAAATTAAATCACCATCAGCCAGTTCAGCCCCATGGATACAGGGTCATCTTGATATAAACAAAGCTTATTAATTGGACATTTTCATGTAAGTGGAACCTCAAGATTTTGTTTTTCTGTGGAGGTGATAGCATCCTCCAGGTATTTTTTTACAAAACTTTGAGTTCCTTTCCTTCTCCCCATATCTCATACCTTCTCACGTATCCCAGAGGCTCCCATGTCATGGCTAACATTCTTTTAGAAAAATGGAGCTGCACAGGAATTCTTTAAGAGCCTATCAGCACCACTCCCAAATTAGCCAGACAGGATACTGTTTGTTTAATTTCGCAAGACATTTGCTTTCCCCAAAGCCAGAAGAGCTACCTCAGTAAATTCCCAGCCATGATACTCTACACTTTTAGGGAGTTTTTTGTGGCAGATGAGTAAGTTCTCCTAAATTAGAAACAAAACATACTGATACATTTCATAATGCAGTCAGGTTGTTGAACAATATGTAACTAGGTGTCCTTTAAATATTCACTATACTTATCTCAGAAAGGCCTTAATCTGTTCTAATTGGCTGTATTGTAAAAGCAAGATCAGTGCAAAGAGAAAAACTACACTTCAGAGTTGGCTGCAACTAAATCTGCAGACTTTTTCAATACTCTCATCTGTGACAGTGACAGTGCAATGCTGTTTATGTTTTGATGGGTTTAAATAGGGTTTTTTTTGAATGATAGATAGGGGTGAATGAACAATATTGTCTGTATAGAAAAAGAGAGAATTTCACCCTCTAGAAACATTTTACTTCATAATTTTTACTATTATTACTATTATTTTACTATTATTGTCATAGGAGTTTGGTTATTAAACCAATGCAGTGAGAAAGCAATGCAGTGAGAAATCATCTTTTCTTTAAGTAGGCATAAGGAAAGCTTCTGCTTTGCCAGTGGTCTTCCACGCTCTGTAGCAGCAATGCACATGAATCGCCTAGCTGCGAGCCTCTCTGAACTTTGCATAGTTCACAGCTGAAGTCAGAGTATGGCCTTTCTCAGGAGTAGGGGAAGGTAACTGTCAGTCTGAACCCTGATCAGGGGCCTTTGCTATCTTGTAGAGCTGAAGCTTCATGGTGCAGCTTGTTTAAGCTCTCCAGCAGCTGGCCTCCAAGGCCTGCTTTGCAAAGCCAGCCCTTACTGCCTTGGCAAGTACAGTGGGCTAGAAGCTGTAGGACATTCCCTCCTGCTGCGAAGTAACATCAGTTCAGCTGATCCAGTGACAGCACCAGGGAGGAATTTTCTGCTGCAAGTACTGAGCGCAGACAAAGAGGCTGCTTAATTTTCTCTTTGTGCAACCCAAATCCTGTGGGGCTTGTGCACGTCCATGTTATTTTCTGCACTGTACAACGGAGTGTGCGTCGTGGGGACAGAGCGTGTTGTGTCTTGCTTGCTGTGCTGATGAGACTGTGAGAGACCCGCCAGAAGCGAAAATAGGTCTCCACTTAATTATATGTTATTTTGTTAATTGTCTCTCCCTCTGCTGCCTGTCTCTCGCTGGCGTTGCAGGCGGAGGGTGCAGGCCCCCTCTCCAGCCAGTTTCTCTGTCCCAGCTTCTCCTGGGCTCCATCCCTCGCAGCTCTGGCTACCCCCAGGAGGGCAGCCGACCCGGCACTGTCCCAGTTGAGGGGCGCTGTAACTCCGCTCTGCCTTTCCTTTTCAGTTCAGTGTTCGCGCCCCTTGCATGTGCAGCAACGAGACACGTCTCCCTGCGGAGCCAGAAGTCCCAGCGAGGTACTGCAGAAGAGGGCGGTAGTCGTGGGAAGCA
>NW_009207489.1:0-23081 GCF_000690835.1 Fulmarus glacialis
AATAGAATATACAAAATTAGTGTACTCGCTGAGCAATGCCCCAAAAAAAACAGCGATCGCTACTCCCTAGACACGCCTACCATTCATATACTGAGCATGACGTTACATGATATAGAATACCCCCTTGGCCAGCTGGGCCAGCTGTCCTGGCTATGCTCCCTCCCAGCCTCTTGTGCACGGGAAGCTGAAAAAGTCCTTGACTACAGGGTACTTAGCAACAACTAAAAACATCAGTGTGTTATCAATATTCTTCTCACACTAAATCCAAAACACAGCACTAGGAAGAAATTTAACTCTATCCTAGCCGAAACCAGGACAGCTGGCTTTTGGGGAAGGCTGTGCAGAATCAGAAATGTTAAAGACGGAGTGGACCCGTTAGACCGTCCAGCCCATCTGCCTCCCCACACAGGCTTGCGCTTTCTGAAAGTTGCTGTCTCATGTTCGGTCGGGTCCCAGCTGAGGGGCTTCTGCTGCTTGCCCGATGGGCTGCCAAACAGCCTCGCCTAACTACTTGTTGGCACTCACCCTCAATTTTCCACTTGTTATTTTTGCCTGGTGCACCAGATATAATCCCAGTATTTTGTCTCAAACCATTCTCCTCCATTGCTGGAATTCTCATTTACCTCCATCAACATGCTATTGCCTGTTTGCATTAGTGACATATTAAGGGCACTAGCCAGGAACCACAATACATCGCAGCAAGTGCTGTGCGAAAACAGAACAAAAAAAAATCAATCCCTGCCTCAATGAGTTAATTGCTCAGATGAATTAAATTTACAACATGCACGACAAGAAATAAACACTGAGATCTGGAGATCGAAGCATTTCAAAGTTACAAAACACTAAGTACTAAGGTTGCCCGTGTCACCGTATCTCAACCTTTGTAAATGCTGCTTTCAGTGACAATATTGTTCCCTGGTCCATCTGCCTGTCTCTCTTCCAGCCATTCCCAAAATTAAATTCATGGACGGGAGATTAGTGAACCATTTTCTTTTGGTCTCAGTATTCCTCCTCTCCCAATGAGGGACCGTGTTCCTCTGAGAGAGGGCTCACTCCCACGCTCCTTGCCCGGATCACCTCACTCTTGCTGTGCAGCTGCCAGTTCTTGCTTCTGGTCTTCTGAGGCATCTCCCCCCAACACCCTTCCTTCCGCTTTCCCTGCTCACACTGGCACTTCCCGTTTCCTTTATTTCTCCAGCCTGTGCCAGTGTCTTTCCCTCTAGCCTCGCTTTTGCTTGCTGGTGGAATTACGCTCCTCCTGCTGGCACCACGCGCCGTACTAACACCACGAAAGGCAGGTGCCAAGGATTGGGACCGTTCTCCCCCTTGCCACAGGTTCATGTTCTGAAATGTGGGA
Organism: Fulmarus glacialis; assembly: GCF_000690835.1. Lineage (NCBI taxonomy): Eukaryota > Metazoa > Chordata > Aves > Procellariiformes > Procellariidae > Fulmarus > Fulmarus glacialis. The sequence goes on from NW_009207489.1 coordinate 1,358, forward strand.
ATTTCACAGCGCTCAATTGCCAAAGTTTCTAGGTGTGGGCTGAACACCCCCAGCCCACTCCGTATTTTTATTCCGCTTTATTTTCTGACTCTTTTTTAGAAGAAAGTTCAGCTGAGGAAGACGTCTACCTAGAAAATTTCAGTCCAAGCAGTTAGCTCACCAACACCACAATTGGAGCATAATGGAGAATATAATGTTTATGACTCTTGTAAGTGTTAGAGACTAACTTCTGCCTAGAATAAGCGTAGTTTCTAAGGAAGGATTTAAAGTTCTACTTGTGCTTTGCTCATGCACTTCACTACTCTGGAAACATACCCTATTGACCAATTACGCTGTGTTCAAACACATAAGCAGCAATTAACTTACTCATCTGCCTCACCTGTCACACGTGTATTTAAAATTCTGTCTTTGCATCTCGGCATTTCTTAATCTCATCAGCAAAACCCAAAGCATTGATGTATTCTGAGGCACTGCACAGTTTTTTTTCTCTCTGTGTGTTGCACCAGTTTTACACCCCATTGAGTTCAGGAGAGCTATGCAGCAGGAAATTAGGCCCAAAGTACATATAGAGGTTTAAATCCATTTCTAAAACACTGTAACACACTGCTCTGCAGCCCTCTAATGGAGAAAATGGCAGACACGTTCAGCAACGTGAAATGGAATTAACGCTTAACAAAGAAATTTCCCCTGGAGGAGGCAGCTCTGAAAACACATACTCAATTAAGAGCAGACAGATATTTTCCTGCAGTTGAAGTGACTTTTATTTATGCATTTATTTGTTTATTCAGAACAGAAGGTCATGAGTTTTCTTTTTAGTGAGAAGCAGGGGTGGGGGGTAAAGGAAATGAGATCAGTGGGAAGCGTGCAGGTGAAACCTCCTGGAGACCTCAGCCTCCCCACCTTCGCTGGGGACGTCATTGCTACTGGGGACGTCTCTGCTTCTCTGCTGTGCCTCTGAGAGACAGTCTGTGGGCAGAGGTGGTGTGTGCCCAGCGAGTGGCCACTAATACCTAGCGATCCTCTCTGAAAATGTTACACGTTTCTAATACTGTCCCATTTGACTGTAGTCTAACAATACATTTAACAAGTAGTGTACTCTCCCGTGTTGCTAACGTACCTATTTCACCCTAACTGGCTGTGTGGAGTTGCTTCGGGCTACGTTTGCTCCTTCCTCTCTGGCAAATCCTAAGCCAGCGTAACACCAAGATGCTCCTGCTCGTCAGCAGTTCTCGTTAGGAGGACTCTGCATTGGGATCTTACCTGGCATTTTCAGGACAAGCTTAAGAAAAGTTTCAGAAATTGTGAAACAGCTTTGCCTTCAGTCTGCTGTTGATACCTTTTAGGATGCCTTTTACCTCTGTCTCAGCTGCCTCCTCCTTAGCTTAAATGTCTTAAAGAAATAGGAGTTGTGGGAATTCGCTCCAGATAACAGTAGCAAAAAGTAAAGATATTTTTCTCAAACACTGTAGGAATATACCCGCTTTGGATCCCATCGAGTTGTTCGAGTACCTTGGACATTCACACTGTAACAGTAGCCAAAGATATCTGTCATTTCTGATTCTTCCTGTAAGCTGAGGCATTAGTCACAGAGCTGAGCATTTTTTTTTTTTTTTTTTTTTTTTTTTACAACCTGCATCCCACGCTCAGGAATAAAGGAGGAAACCATATAAAGATTATTCTTATTTCACTAGCTAATCTGAACAAGCCAAATGACCCATACTAGCTCTCCATGAAATGTAGTGGTTCCCAGTCCAGCCTCAGCACATCTTCAAGGTATTTATTTAAAGCTCCTTGAGCTTTAAACAGGTGCAGGGCAGGTCACTTTTCAGACCATGAATTTTTAGGAGCCATTCTGAAGCACTTTTAGCAGAAGAGACCTGGGATGACACTGTTTTACAGAGTGGCACTGGTATTTTTATGAGTACTTGCCATCTGCAAGGATGGGTGTGGTCTGGCTGCCATGTGGGGAAAAATATGTGTTCGTGTAGATGTTCCCCACTCTGCTGTCATCAAACACTGAAATAGTCTGTTTAAAAGAGCTGAAGAAACTAGACCGAAGCCCCCAGTACCTAGATGTATGGTTAGAGGGGCATTACTGGATGATGTGATCCTACCAGATTGCAGGGTTTATTTTTTTACATTAGAGGACTTGTCAGCCCTGAAGGGACTAAGGGAGGGAGGATGGAGAGGATGAAACCACCTGGATGTGCAGCACTGCAGGTTTAAAGCTCCAAGTTCCAGGGCTCAGCGCACACAGTGCATCTGTTTAACATCCTTGCTGCTTCTGGGCTTCACCCTGAGAATTGCTCCAGCACCACGTGCCACAGAGCATCCCCCCTGTGCTCGCATTAGGCTTCTTTCAACATTCACAGGGAAACAACAAAAGTTCCCCTTTTCCTTTACAGCTCTTTCACTTTCCGCCTAATGAAGGTGGAATATAAAATGTTGAAGGAAAAAGCAGTTTTTCCCCTACAGTAGAATTTCCTTTTCAGTTATTTTTAATCTGACATCTGTTTTAACATGCACTCACACACTACATTTATTTTAATTTTTTCCCTCCCTTGTGTTTTATTATTTACCTCCTGTTCCAAAGAGACCACAAAAGATTACACTTCTATGAAGCAATAACAGTGGTGGTGATGAACTCTCTTACTTCTCACAACTTCTCTTTTTACCCCTCTGTTTTTCCTTTATCTACATCTTCCTGTCACTGCCCTCCCAGAGGCCTCATTACAGTCGCTATCAGATGGGGTGATGGCATTCACCGTTTTTTTTGGAATTGGACAGATTTGTGCTAACTAAAACACAAAGCACTTCTTGTTCAGACCCCCGTTCTTTGCTCTGGTTCAATTCATGCCTTTAAATAAGTTAGAGCAAGAAATCACGCTCTGGGTCATGTGCCTGTACCTTGAAGAAAGGTGCCTGTACCTTGAAGAAAGCCCAAGACTCTGCTGAACGCAGCAGAAAGCAGCCACAGCTGAGACGTGCCAGCCTTCAGCCAGACTTCTGACATGATGCCGGATGAATGTTTCATTTCCCCTGAAAATGAAGATAACATCCTTAATCAACTTACGTGTAATTAAATTAAATCATGGAGAATACGCATTCTCCAGCTTCTCCTCAGAAGCTGGTTGCACAGGTCTGAGCATTAGGGTGGAAAAAAAAGAAGGTCTCGATGGACCAGTAATCACTACAGACAGTTTTAGCACCATCCACCCCCAGGGCAACCTCTCAGACAGTAAGAGCACAGGCTGGTTCGTGCAGCCGGCAGGCACGATGGTAAGCCTTGGCAGGCTCCTCCATCAGCCCACTTGCTCTCCAGGTTGTGACAGTGGCGGGGACCCCAAACCCGCGGGATTACCAAACCAGCCTTGTCACTGGCCTCGGCCCAGATGTAGGAAGTGAACGGGCTGGCTGGTTTGCTTGTTTGCTTTTTTGTTACAACTAGTAAATAGGTGAGAACTTATGTAAGTCTTTGAATAAAAACAGAGCTCGTACTATTATTGAAATGGAAAAATCATCTTATAAAACTTTCCCTTGCTTTCCTGGGCAAGCCATCATCCATTTTGGTGTTTTGTTTTATACAACACTGTATGGTATAGAGATGATGCTAATCTCCACCAGCTGAGCCTGCAAAGCTCCTTCCTCTACTCCTCCCGTACGTAGAGAAAGCAAGACTTGAAAAAACAAGTGTAGTCAATTCCAGTATGGCTTCCTCAGTTTGTTAACATTCTTTAAAAAATCCTTTGTTTTCATCTCATCTAAGGAAGCAATTCTAAATTGATGCTTTACAATTCAGTGTTTTCAAACACTCCCTGTGATCTCGGAGATCTGAAACTGTTATGCCTCAAGAAAGCTTTGCTTCCAGAAGACCACATTTTCTGCAATTTCCAAGAATTAGCAATCCACAAGATGTCCCCAGTGCTCAAAACAGAGCCACTTAAAATCACTAGACTCATTAGGAATGGCTAGAGCGTCTTGTTGGCATTCCTTCATTGCATCAATGTTAAATTTAATTAAAGGATATTAAAACAACTTTGTCACACTTTCTCTTGGTAAGTGGTTACTGTAGGTCCTCACAGAAGGGGAAGGATCTGTAAATTGTCTAGAACAGAGGAAAGGTCTCTATAGCTAGTTGGGACCTGATAGTCACCATCACTTGCTTATTCTTGCTTTTAGGGAGTGCAAGGACTGCAACCTTTCTTGATGCTTCTTTCTTTCTAAGTCTTACTACCTCTTAATTTAGCACAGTTCTGGCTTTCTGGGATTTTAATAAAATTGGTCAATCAGTAATTTTACCTATGGTGTCTTTGCATATTAAGAATATTCTTACTGTTGGTTGCCCTATTAAATAAGGACTGACCAGATGGACAATTTTCTGTCTTTCTCTCCTGGGCAGGTTACATCTAATTAAAAGCAGTTCCCTCCTTCTACTCCTACTGCACACTATACATATCATCCAGATGTCAGCACTAGTAATTTCCACAAAAGCTCACCAAGATTTGGATAAAACTTGCTGTTATTGTTTTGTGTTTTCCTCCCCCAGGGGAGGCAGGGAGCCAAAGTTCCAACTGAGAAAAATAAAATTAAAAGTAGATCAGTTTTTTCTGTCTCAGTAGCATGTGCTATGGTATATAATGTATGTTCCCTGCTTCACAAAGGAAATGAAAGAATGAACTTATATGATTGATGAAATAAAGATATCAAAGTATTACTTGCCCCAGCTGATATGTACACTTCGCATATAATTACTATTTAATATCTTTGTTTCCTACAAACCAGAAAAAAAGCTTACCCTCTCTCCCAATTCCCTCTTCTTGTAAATAAGCTGATGCAGAAACTTCTAGATTTGCAGTTTCTACTTGACTTTCTTCTTGAATTTATTCTCTTCTTTGCAAAATAATGTGGTCTACAAAATGAAGCTATTTAAAATCCTAAATGAATAAGTGTTATAAAAATAATAAATTAGTATACAAGGCTGCCTTGCACAAAACATATGTCATATTCTGAAATATATTTAGACGGGAGTGCATAATTGCCTGTTCCTTTTCTAATGGCCTGAAGCACAGCGCTAAATCTGAACTTTCCCCAAAGTCTATGCAGCAACGGAGCGCCGCCCCCTCCCCGGTTCCTGAGTGAGTTCAGGTCCCCATCACCTTTCACGTGCTGTCTGCAGGAGCAACAACCCGCTGCAGCAGTCTCAATAAATCTCAGCTGCCCCCTGACCACGGGAACTAAATAGCAGCAAACAGCCATCAGCGATGGGAAAGATGGAAGAGAGGGCAGTGGAAATGCTGGTCAGGGCGAAGGGCAGCAAGCCTGGGAGACCACACTGTGAGTGCTGCCAGTTCCCCATGGGTGGGGGTGTAGGTCCTGCCACGCCAGCCTCCGACCTGAGCTCAAAACACACGTTAGTCCCCGTGTTTGGCTCTCTCATGGGCTCAGCATTGCAATAAGCTCAGTGGTGCTTCTGGCCCTGCCCAGCCTCCCCCCACCCGCAGCAGGGGCCCAGGAGCCCCACATCAGCTCAGACCATGGCCCTCAGCACCTCCCTGAGCTACGCTGCAGGAGTGCTGGTCTCCAGCCCTGCCTCCGCCTCCGGGATGGACCTCGGACCTGCGCTGTTGGTAGCTGTCTCCTTGATGGGCCCCTTGGACATGCCTTGTCATAAGTCTCCAGCCCGGTCCCCTGCTGCTCCTGATGCAACCCCTGGCCCCGGTTCTTCCCCACACATCGCCTACGGCTGTCAACAGACCAATACCTGCTGGTAGAGCAGCTTCTATAGGAGGAGTGAGAGACGAGAGGGGTCCACAACCACAGACAATATGAATACAACTCACCTGAGTCACAGAGAAGTTAGCAAAGACAACCAGTCACTCTGTAACACTGAGCCTTCCGATTATTCCTCGGAAAAAACCCACCCCAAACCAGAATCATCTTTATTTGAATGTGTTTACAGATTCTGTTACTTTTACATTTTTTCTTTTTTTCCCCAAAAATTACACGTGTCAACAGAAAAAATGTTTAAATTACTTTCCAATCCAGCTTCTCCCAAAACACTGGTTGGCTTGGAGTTGCACAGTATTTCATGTCGGTGTGTTTGTAATGTTCATGGAAAAGGGAAGCGGCTACCTTCCATTTTTCAGGAAGCCAAACCTCTCCCTCCGCAAATGGGGCCTGTTCCCTCTGAAGCAACATAACCAGCAGCAGCCCATGTGCACATCAAAATGAAGCGGGGGCCGTCAACAGATATATAAACTATATATCCTGGCAATTTCATTAATCGACACGTAGCTCACATGGAAACAGTGAGGTTGTTCTCAGAGGTACTCACATTAAATAGTTAGGTGGCAAAGTTGGACCTTCATTAATTTTAAGGAACTACACAGAGTCCTTCACCTAGAAACTAAAGCATCTCCAAAAAATAGCTTTTATCTTTGCCCTAAATGTCCAAAAGACAACCAACAACAAAAAAGTGTACTTTGCAAGTGAGGTGAATCTTTTCTGTTATGGAAGTATTGAAATACACTCTAACATTTATACAGCTAGAGCTGAGCAGCAGCAAAATCCAGTGTGCGGTTGCTGGGAGGACATGGCAGAGAGTCAATCTGGCAAGCACCTGGTGGGAGCTGAGTTCATATAACGGGCTCTGTATTTCTGAAAGCTCAGCAGCAGAATTTTCCTCTAAATATGCAAACAGGCAGTGGATTTTTCCTTCAAGAAACTGGCAGTGAAATCAGAAGGAAAACCCATGGCGAAAAAGGCCACTTTCCAGGAAAACAAATGTGTGAAAATATAGTCACAGCTCAGCCTCATTTTCTGTGTTGAGACCTAAACCAGAAAAAGGCTGAGAGCCTTGGATGAACTACTTCCTGGGAAATTAAGGCCTATTTTTAGTTCTGAGCACTGCATATAAGATTTTGCTTTCTGTATATGTTGTTTCTCTGATTTTTTTTTCCCTATTCAGCTTTCCTATCTGTCCAAGGTGTTTCGTAGAGCACTAGTGATTCAGGTGGTATAACCAGATAAATAACTGAGTTATTATCTTTATGAAACACAGATCTCTTTGTAATAAATGTACCTTGTAGCTTGATTTTCAGCAAAATCCTCCCCCTCTTACTTCCTTGATGAGACCTACTTAAGTCAGTGAGACTAGTCATGATGATAAGATAATTAAGTTTTTAGTACAACCTGGTTAGTGAGCAGAATGCAGTTCTGAAATAATGATCTACTAGCTCCAGTCTGATATTCCAAAGGTGTTGACGATTTTGGTATTATTCAATGTGCTCTGAGAAAAGTACTTTTTACATTAAAGCTGTAAACCTCGTATAGGACATAATTCAAATCACCTTTTAAATTAAAGAATTGCTTTTAGAATGGGAAAAGCTGAAGTTCAAGCAGCATAGCAGCGACACCTGCAAACTGACAGTCAAACCCCCCTATGTTAAAATGCAAAGATTTGCATGAATGTGTTTTAAAATGACAGGAGACAGGAATGGGAGCTTCTAAGCAAGTTAGACTAAAATTTTAAGAGTGAAATGCCTAAAAATAGGCCCCTGAATGCATAGTTAGGCACCTATATAGAGGCTGCTTGATTTTCAGTTGTTCTGATCACCCAGAGCTCCCATTAACTTCAGGAGCAACTGTGGATACTCAGCTGTTCTAGAAATCAAGCCACCTTTATTCAAGGGTCTAAATATGGATGTCTGTGCCCAAGTTTGGGGGAAAAATAAAAAAAAAAAAAAAGGTTTTTTTGCTACAGAGGCATTTTATAAAAGAAAGTAATAGGCAAGTTTCATTTTCTCAGGTTACAATGCTTGAAACTGAATCAACATAACAATTAATAGTGCAACATATCTGTGGCAGAAGATTTTGTCTGAGATGAATGGAAAGCTATTCCAAGATCTGTAGGTCTTAATTAGCAATCTGAAACATTCCATAGATATTTCATATTCTGTGACTGCAAAGTGTTACCAGGCCACCTAAATCTTTTTCATAGTATTTCAGTGTTGCCATTAATAAGCTTTTCAGGCTGGTCTGAGGAAGACTTTGCAAGATTAACTTTGCAAATCTGTAAGTATTAACTATTTAACTATTTCAGAATTACCATTTTTTCTGCTTTTGGATCAAGTACAACCAGCAGACTTGAGCATATTTTTAAATACTATAAAATATGAAGAAGGGAGAATTAGGCCTTTAATTCTATCGTATGCACTTGGTTGTCAGAAGACTTCTGAATGCTGTTTGCTTAAAGACCTCTTTTGTAAAAGTAATCCTGAGTTGATTTTGTGTCTAAGCCATTGCCAGATCATGCTGAAGTGCATAAGAGCCAGTCACATGATAGAAAATCTGCAAGAAAAAAAAAAATTTATGATAGAATTATATATGACTATAAATCTGAAAGTGTCAAGAAAGTAACAAATTAAAGGCATGCCAGATGAAGATGATGGATATTTTTGTGTGTGTGTGTGTATCTGTGCATAAAATATGATGTAATATACCTTTATATACTTGTTTATAGGATCTGAACTAAGGGCTCTTGCTGCTTTATTTGGAAAAAAGCAAAGATACTTGTTGCTTTTAACTAAGCTTTCAAAAAGAGCCAGCTAGAAGACAATGCTTTACTCTCACTGTAATCTGATCTTGACAATTTCAGAATTATTTTGTGATATTCAAAGTATCCAAAATTGCTTATGCTTTTATATGGCTCATTTCAAACTATTCTTTTAACTGTACTGTCTCGGGGGTGGGGGAGTGTTCTCCCTATTTTCTATGCTTGTTCGTTTGTTTTTTTTTTAAATACCTGTTTCTTTTATTGAATATAACGATTAAGACATTTTATCTTACATGTTTTTAGATGGCACAGTATAGCAGAGCTTTGGTCATGACTGGGGCATCTGTGCAATCCCTTAAGATTGCCACCTTTAAGAAATCAGAACAAATCGTGCAAGACAATCACTGGCTGTGTTGTAAGAATCAGCTGCGATGGCAGTGGCAACAAGAAAGCTCATGCTGCTTTGTCATAACCAGGGACGTGATTTTAAGTCAAGAGTGAGGCAGAGGCAGTCTGGCAATGAAGCAAGCCAATATTATTCTCATTGCAGGAGTGAGCCAGGGGTTTTCAACAGTCATGAACATTCACCTGACATCTCTCAGCTGTTCTGTATTTCTTAAGACATGTCAGTATTTCAGTTGCTAGGAAAGGTGGGGAAAGGGAGCACACTGACCCTTTTTTCCACCCCCAAATCCCCTACGTCTCATATTCTCCCACCAGCAGCAACAGCACAAGGACTCTCAAACTTTTTTCTTGGTTAAAGCCAATATCACCTCATCTCCTGGGTTTAATGAACATGGGAGTGAGGTTCAGCGTTTAGTAGTTCCTATGACACTACACTGTTCTCAGCTATGCTGTATCCTTTGGGGTTGATACCCTACACCAGTGAGGTAGGTCATGGGTAGATAGGTCAGAACCCTTCTTCCCACAGGGAACTACACACTGCCACTGCACCTCACACACTATTTGTCTGCCAGGAAACACAGCGACCAGCCTGCACAAAAATAAAAGCAATTAGAAGAACGAGGCTTTGTAGGAGGCGATTGCTTTTCCTCCCCAGGAAATAATCAATATGTAAAAACTTCTCTATCAGCAGTACCATATGTAGGATGAGAGGTGACTTTCTCCACAGCACAGAAATATATTGCGAACAGTTGCGGCACAGTGACACAAAGGGTCTGTGAGATATTTTGAGGGTCAGCTGAACGGGGCGACAGCTAGGAGTGCAGGGGAGTGCACTACCATGCATTTGCAAAAGACTCCGTGTATGTACAAACTGAGCCTCTTTGCTCACTGCATTGCAAACCTGGCCCAGACTGCTGGAATATCAATGTCTCAGATGTGTGTAATGACAGGCCAAATTTAAAGAAATACTGGGCTGGGAGCGAACCTGTCGTTAATAATGAATTAGATTTTTTTTAAACAGCTTTTAAACAGCATCAAAAAGCAGATTCTGCAAAAACATTTAGAAAGATTACTTTTTCTCTCCATCAAGCTGAAAACCATTAACAACTAACCTGTTTCTCAATGTCTTCCAGCAAAGTACTGGCACCCAGGCGAAAGAGCTCTGGTGTTAGCCATTCCACTCCCAGTTCCTCCTTTACCAGCATAAGCCAAGTAATAGCTTCTTTTGCTGTCCGAATGCCCCCAGCAGGTTTAAATCCAACCTTTATATAGAAAAAAGAAGTGCAATACAAATTTTCATTCATCAGCAATCCTAGAAGAGCAATCAGCATTTGTACACCTGCAGCTTCAAAGTGCCTGTGGTGTATGTAACAACTCTACTTGGTAAGTATCTGACTGCAAATAGTATAAGCTCTGGACTAGTGCCGAGAGCTATCAAGCCTCAGCCATCACCGAGAAGGATAACATTTTCATCCCAAGGGACAGCAACTGAGGGAGTAATACTTTTGACCCCAGCGCACTTTCTCAGAAGCTGAGTTTGAGGTCTAATGGGAGCCCATAGCACATATTAAGCCAAGGCATTTAGGCAGGACCTGGGATATCTGCGTCTGTTCATGTTGCAATCTAATTCCAAATATGTAACAACAAATATACATGCAATAACATAACACTAAAGATGCTGAAATAAAGCATGTGAGGCAGCTGAATGTGGAGAGCAGTGAGAGATGGTTGTACTTTATAAAAAGCCTGTGCACCACAGTTATACATGATTGGGCTGTACATTCAAACCTATCAGAGGTTTAATTTTCACTAAAATTTTCCAAATGAGAATTAAATTAGGTCTGTCTTTTCCAAAAATTGAAAGTTTTGTGCTTCACAGGAACTGCAAAACTTGTCTCCCAACACATACTGGATATGCTTTCAGTCGCTTGATGTGAGATACATGTCATATTTGGTCAGGTGAACTGCCATGTATGTAGAGGCACACACACCAAGAAAAACCTATCTTTGAGGTGAAGCATGTCTTGAATCCCATGATAAACCTGCTGTGCAGAGACAGCACTGAGGTGACTTGGCATGCATCCCTAACACCAGTCTTTTGGTTATGTGCCATTTAAATGCATCTCATTCTGAGACAGAGCTTGTGACACGCAGCTATCAAATCCCTTATCAAAAATTTTGTCCCCTGCATTAGCCAAAATGTTCGCCTGCAGCAGCTTACTGAACTCCTGAAAAACAAAGAGAATTAGGAAAAAGTGTTTCTGCATCAAAAAAAAAATTAAATCTGAACAATCTGTACAGTAGCATACAGTGATTCTTTCTACATTTCCTTCTGCCATAAACCTTTACCTTGGGTACTCCTTCCCGTCAGCCCCCTTCTGCAAGAATTATCATTCTGATTTCTGTATATACATTCCTGAAACCTCACTGCATTGAGGATTTCTTTGTACCTTATGGATATAATAGTGGAATCAAAAATATCTGTTTTCAAATGTGTTTGGTAATTTTTTTTTATAGTGATTTCAGGACAAACAAACACAGAATAAATCCTTCTCTCACATTGAAGCATTGTGATAACAGCCAATCTTATTTCCAATAAGATTATAAAGAACAATAACAGGAAAAGCTTGATAAATCCAAAACATGAAGACTGTGTTTTTGTGGATGAATGGATGGATGCGTGAGTATATACATACATCTGTTAACATTAGATTTTCAAAAGGAATTTAAACCACAGCAACTGGAAAAGCATCTTCTAGACAATAAATTAAAATACTGAGAATGTGTTTTCCCTCAGGAAGAGAAATTCTAATGAAATTCAAATTTACACTTCTTCCTAGAAATATTACAGCTCTTTGAGATAATCTGTGGCAAAACCAAGTAAAATAGAGTTAATACGAGAATTGAAAACACCATGCAGAATTCCTTCCTCTTTTAGCAAATTCTGAAAGCTCTTTTCTTCACAAAAAAGCTGACAAAGACAAGCCTGTCCTCTCCTCCATTTACCAGCTTTCCAAACGGCACATCTGACTGCCATAAAAACCCAAAAAGGAAGGGGGGTTGGAATTTAATTCAAGAGCAGTACAAAGTCCAGTTACCACTTTCCTGCTGTTTCACAGCATTTCATTATTTTGCTTAATAAGTTCATCTCCTCAAGAATTTTCTCTTCACCTTATATTATTAAAAGTAATAAGTTTTTCTGGATTGGGGGTTTTCCCAACAGAAAAACCAATTTATGTATGTCCTTCAATAATGACAGGAAAAGATTATTTCCCATTATATTGCACACTTTTCATATCAGCACCACAGCTTATCATTCAATAAATGTTACTCTGCAACTTGTTCCTTTCCTCGAAGAAGTTTAATTTCTGTATTAACCTGTTTTTCCCAACCAACGCCTTGCTAGAAAGCATCCCTACAGCAGCAAAATTAGTTTGTTAAAGAAACCATTTAGAAATCTCTTGTCACTGATAATATTGTCTTCAGTTAATAAAAGCACATAAAGTCAGTTTACATCTAATTCACTGACACATGCATGCACACAGACATAAGCACTCATGCTTAATAACACATTTTATACCACGAATGCATTCTTTCAAAGCAGAAGGTGAATTCAACATTTATATCCAATTATAGGTACAAAGCTGTGTTAATGCAGCAGAGCCCAACCTCTGGCACACAGCTCATGTAAAGAGCACCGGTGCTGAGGTGAGTCACCCAGCCCCAGGGATCTGCCTCAGGTTGGCAGCAGTGACGATGCTCCGATGCTCCAGCAGAAGCAAGACTATCAGAGCTGCTCGAGTTGTTGTGTGGCAGAGAGAGATACAGGCTGGGGAAGGGAGAAGTGTGGACAGCCCAGAGATCCACGCTGGCCTCATCTAGACAACTACAGAGAGCAGATGGACACACGTGTAACCTGCTGGCATGTGCTCCTCAAGCTCCTGAAGCCACCTCAGCCCCTATCCCACTGCTCATCCCATGTCCTAACATCATACCTTGAAAGGCCACCTGCAGAAGGTACAGAAGGGTGAGCTGGAAAGGATGGAAGGGTGACCCAGAAATGGGGAGAGGGTCTTAGCTAGAGATATTGTTTCCTTCCCTGAGGCTGCAGGTGAGGACAAAGCCCACTGCTGAACACCAGCACCAGATCTAAGTGGCAGCCCCCACCTGGCTGTGGATAAAGGAGGTGAGAGGTGGCTTAAGCCTTCCTGGATAACCTCCTCCTTTCTCACTGCTTCAGCGCAAGGATGGATGTGCACGGATAGTTCATCACTGGCTCTGCCATATGCTCCCCCTTGCTCCTTGCCTCCACTGACCTCACTTGACAGTGACCTGGCGGATAAATGTTGTGTACCAGGACGTAATGTTCTGCCAGCCCCGTCCCTCCCTCCCTCCATCCCAGACAACAGGATCCAACTGGATCTGCGTTCTTGTCCCCTTGGAAAGCTCCTCTGGCAAGGGAGCAAAGAGCAGAATTTATCCCTTGGGTTGTCAGAACAAAATCAGAAAATACAGTTGTGTACACTGGACAGACTCTCGATGGCTATAAATTTGTAAAGCTCCACTGAGGTTTATGGGAGTATGCCAGTCACTGTCAGCTTGAGATTTGCCTTGTTATTAATGGAGATGACCATTTAAATACCTTAAATGGTGAAACAAAACTCAAACCCAAATGCAGCAGTAGATGCATCAAGATTGCATGAGCTTTTAGGGAACGCAGTGACAGTTATTCAAGGGAGGAAAGCCAAAAGTGCCACCTTTTGGGTTTTTTTAAAGTATACAAATATTAGCAAATCAAATTAGGAACACAAGAGAGAAGTCACATTACCTATTGCTCATATAGCCATGGAAGTTTGGATTTATATGTTCTGCATTTTGAAACTGCTACAGCCTTATTTCCTTCTGAGTGAGCCTGTTTGGTTAATTTTTATAAAGGTAGTGAGAATTACCTTGTTGCCAGTTTGCCAGTAGAATTCTCTAATGGCTCGCATCATGACTACTCCAACTGGAAAGGTCGCGTTTTCCACCTCCTTTCCTGTAGATGTCTTTATAAAATCAGAACCTGAAAGGAAGTAAAAAGCTTTATGGTAGTTTTAGAACAAGAGCCACTCTGCACATACATAGCTCACACCCTCCAAAGATGTCCTCATGCTTCACAGCAATTATGAAGCATTCCTTTACACATACATTCCTATGGTGTTGGTGCTAACCTTGCTCTGGTCGAGGCTAGAGCAGGAGGATGATACCCATCCGGTTTCAGAGCAAGTCAGACGTCCCAGCGGCTAAATGAACACCCCAGCTCTTAATTCTTTGCTCTAGCTATCAGACCAACAATCTCTTCAGGACAGTCCAATATAACATATGTTCCTGTACAGACACTCAATATATACACATACATTAATAGGAATGTGTCTGATTAACCACAACAATGGAAATTATTTCCTCCAAACAAATTTTGCATATAAATCAACATTTTAGTATTTCCACAAGGACCTTTCTGAATAGAAACAATTTTCATCAGTTTTTTTAATTTAACTTTGCATCTATTTAGTCTGACATTTGACAGTCTAGTATTGTATCTCCCACAGCTCTTTAAAGTGAAAGAAATCCCACGTGTATTTACGAAACCAGCTGTGTAATCCTGTAAACAGAGGAAAAAATCCCTTCTTATGCATTTTGTAATTGTAACATTGCAGATTACTACACTTAAAGCCATTGTCTGATATAATGCAGTAACAAGGTCAAAACATCTGTGTTATTTAAAAAAGAAGAGTTAGCCTTGGCTTGGTTTTTTCTGGTTTCTCACTTGTGAACAATATTCTCCACTGCATGTCCTGAATACTTGTGTAGTGTTCTTGAGCATTCTTGCTGTTCTGGCTTAAAAGGAATCCTGCAGCACAATACAACAAAAAGCTAAGAAACTAATCAAAAAATTTGCCTTGCAGTGTATAATCCTGCATTGACACAATACAATGACAAAACTTCTTTAATTGCATTAGGGCACACTTCATCCCTGGGAACCTACTTCTTAGAAAAGGTGTACTGTGGGATCATTAATTATCAAAGATAATCGGGAGAAGAAGAGGGATAATTCAAACATCGCGTAGTAGTGCATCATCCACTTGAGTCAATTGGAACTGCATCTGCTTCCACTTCAAATTTGGCTTAGGGTCCATTTTGTCTCTTATTTGAACGATGATGCCTCTACAACATCCCCTAGAGTAAGCAAGGAAAATTTCACTACTGGCTCAAACTGAAGAGTTGCCTAGACTACATTTTGACGTGTGCTGCAGCACACTCCAGGGACCCGTTTTCCTGATGACACAGCTGATTGGCATACATCTAGGTCTCAGCCTGATGGGAAGTTAAGACAAAGCCAGGCATGTTTCTGTGTCCTGTGATTTAAACATAATCAAACGGTATCACTAACATTGTGTCTTGTAAGACCACAGTTTTCTCTGTAGGCTTCCTGTCTAGGCACTAACTCAGCCCATTGGTGATTAAATTGCACCCTCCTATGACAATTCTCATTCTAAAGAGAAACAGTTATTTGCGAAAGAAGTTCTAACTCCAGAGAAAGTGCAATGCGCAAAAGAAGCAATTAATAGTTGATTGAGCTTTGCAAAGAACGGAGCACATAGGAGAGACAACTGAGTTACATATTTCAGAGCTACTCCCTTCCAGAGAGACACTATGGACATCTGATAGTCACATTAAAACGAGTAACAGTGGAAGTGAAACTTCAACATCGCCAAATTATATTTTTAATTTCCCTTTCGAAATGTAACACTTAAAGTCCTTCAGTGCAATACTTCTCATTTTTTCTAGTATAAGGTAAGTCAAAGCTTTTATAAGTCTTATAATTACAAGTCTCTATGGTACAGTTTCATTAAAAACTTTCATTAAACAACAGCTGCCCTTGTATATGGTCTTCTAATCAATTTGGTCAAACAGAATGACTTCTAATCAGCTGTTGATAAAAATAGAAGATGAAATTTTAATTCTAATAGATTAACCACAAACTCAAGATAGTCTTCAAAATCCATCTAGCTCTATTCTCCAGTGGATTTAACGACTATTCAGCAACTCATTACTAAATAGAACAAGATGAACATTTTCCAGTTCATTAAAGAAATGTACTATGTATTTTTGCATTGTCCTCATGATTCGTTACAGGGAGTCTTAATTACAAGATAATGGATAATGGTTATTAAATGCAGACTCCAGTAATGAAGCTCTATTCATTTGCGAGCCTCAGAGACTGCAAAGAGGGGAAAATAAAATTACTAGCTTCAAAAGATTAACGGATCAAATTATTATTCAATTTTGAAAATCTCATTCAGACTTCATAGAAACAAGAAGAGATTAAAAACTAGTATTAGTACAAAAGTAGTGCATTTATATATTTATTTTTAAATAATATCTTAAGGCTATTACCAAAATAATCAGCTTTAGATGTGATTATTAGACAAACATACAGCCAATTTAGTAGCATCCTCTAACAATGAAAACAATACATTTTTATTTCCTGAACAAATTCTATTTATGACACAAGAGCTTGCTAGCAGAATTGCATGCAGACAGAAGATGCATGCTAGCAGAGCGCGCCACAATGGAAGGTGCTATTAACTTTTAGATTCCAGGAATGAAAAGGGGGATTTAAAAAACAACCACTGCTGTAAAAAGCACCTCACTGAGTAGACTTTATGCCAACCTTGTAATAATAAGGGAGTTTCACCAAGTCTACTACTTATTCAAGTTTTCAAAAACAAGTCTAAGGAATGAAGTTCAAAAACATCTGGAAATTTAGGTGATGATTTAGAAACTCAGTTTTATCACCCATCTTCTCATCTTCCTATGGATGTATACACTCAAAAAATCAAGGCTAATGTTAAAATACATGCTGGATGGCTTTCCCCTTCCTTAGAGTAGGTTACATGATTCAAGGAAACTTTAAATCAAAGACTTAAAAAAATGAGTTCTTCGGGGTAGATTTCTAGGCCCAGTGAGCCTGGAAAAGGCCACACTTTCTACTCTTCTCCAATGTGTAACCACAACAGTACACTGCCTTTCACGGCAGAGAGTCATGTAAGACTCATTGAATCAGTAAAGGGGGGAAACATCAAAGCCTTTCTGAAACACAGCAGCATTACACGCCTGTTTCAGGTGGGCTTGCTGCCAACCTAGTAACCCACCTGCGTGTGATACATGACAGCACCACAGCCTGGCAAGCACAAACTGCATCAGCTTACTTTAACCAGAGATGGAAATCTGAATAAACCTTAAGAAAAGCGAACAGTGCTGCAGCCTCTGTTTGAGAGGCTCTCTCCGGTTGAGAGCAACCGAGCTCTCAGCGCCGTTGGCAGCTAGACCATTTGGGCTGCAGTCACACGTCTTGTGAAATCAGGTAGAGTATTTTAAGATATTAAATCCCCTCTTTCCTTGTGCTCTCACTCCCCATACATACGTGACCCTCAGCCACTGCACTCCACCACTCAAAATAAGCCAGCTGAATGTGCACACACTAAAAAGAAAATCAGTGTCTTCATAGCATGTCGCCCGAGTCCATACCTAGAGGTCAAGATGAAGTCCATTATGTTATTTCTATTCTAGATACTCACATAGCCTTATTTATGGTAGCACCTGAGCAGAGGTGTAGAGCTGAGGTATACAGAAGCTGAGTGACTTGCCCAAGGCCCCTCAGTAAGCATTTGGCAGGGCAGGGATTGAACGCCCTGATCTCCCGAAGGCCAGAAGAGCTACCATGACTGGCCCGCCCTACTGCTATCCCCTACGTCATCTTGAAACGCTACAAAGCTTCCCAGTCCACCTAACATTGAAGCAGAGCATGAGAAATGGAGAATCTTATTTAGATGACAGCGTCCAGGAAACACACTCTGGTTCCATAATTAAGCAATAAGGAATAATAAGCAGTACAGCAATTGTGGAGTAATCACAACCTTTTGGTTGTGAAGTGCTTCAAATGCCCTTGGGGAATGATTATCTCCTGATAACTACAGACTCCGTGTTGTTGCCTTACTCTTAATAAAGAACAAAGACGCGTCTGGCAATTTTAAACAATAGTTTAGAGAGAGATGCTTGCAGAGGGACAATTATGCCATGCTACTTTGTAAGTACTTGCAATGAGCACAAATATATCTTGGTTGCTGCAACTCAGATATAACAATATGCGGCAACATAGGGTGAACACATACCTTTCCAAGACTTCTAGGACTGGTGGCAAAAAGAGGCATGCTGCTGAGGGGACCTGCAAAAGCCCTGCTTTTTGTGCTGACAAGGTAGCAATGATAAAATAGTACATTATCAAATGTGCATAAAGTCCCATTAGCAAATCATCTTTCTATTTTATGAGTACCTAAAATAAGGGTCTTAAGATTCACACAAAATTAGCCTGACTAGGGGCGACCAGGTTATCAACCCTCTGAAAATAAGAGGCAGGGCAAGAAATAAAAGGCTAATGTAGTAGCTAATTCTTGTCAGTTGAGTCATAGTAATTGTCCACTTACATGTCCTTATCCTACTCCAGTGGCAAGATAAAATACATTTCCTGCCAGGTTAACTTTGCTGTTGAGGAGGAGAAGAGGATATGAAGCTGTGACAACTCACTTCAGCAGTAGCTCACCAAGTAACTTTAACTCCATCACATCATGGGTACACTGCCAGACCACTTACTTAGGTGCCTATGCATGTTTTCACACACCTGTGTCTAAGCTACCATTTTGAAAAATGCTAGCTTATAACTTGGTCTTTTGTGAACTGCCTATTTTTTGCAATTCTTTTTGGAAAAGTGCCTGCACGGACGGGAGAGAAACAAAATCACATCATAGGACTCCATGTTTAATGTCTGTTTACAAATAACACAACATTTCTAATGACGCATCCTATCATCCCAGCTTGGTTTTCAAGACTCAGAATGGACGCTTCCTCTCTTGTACGCCACCTCCAGTAATAGGCGTTCTGCAGGCCAAATAACGCCCTTAGGAACACTTACACATGCATACGAAGGGACAAATTATTAAGTCCATACTCATGCAAAATTCCCTGTAGGTGATGTTTGAAAGAATTCAGCACTGCTGAATTATGCATAGCTCGCTAATGCACTATTATAGTGTCTACCATAGGTCTCCATAGAATGCTATTACTTAATTAGTATTAGTTTCTTGTGTGTTCATTTAAAATGTGTTTCTTTAGAAGGTTCAACAGAAAGATCCATACCACCTTCTGTTGCTTGGCTATACAGTATGGGCTCTTGCTATTTTTAGAGCATTCTTTCCAATCCAATCCCTATTTAGTAGTGAGAGAAGATAAATAATTGACATGTGCTCCAGGCTCAAAGGCCACAGCTGGAATCCCTGTCAATGGTGGCTCTTGGCTTTAGGCTTCAAACCACACTAAAGTGCAGGAGAAAACATGCTCCCAGTCCCCTCCCGTACTGCCAGGCAGAAGCAGTATTGGGAGATGCCAGGGTGCAGGAGCAGTTACGTGCTGCTGGAACAGCCATTCCTCTTCCTCTCCAAAGAGGAAGCAGCAGAATATCCTCCCAAGAGGGACTAGTGGGACCACGAGGAAGCTTAAGGAATCCCTGTATTGTTATCTGCTTGTTAAATTTCATGTTTCTTTACTGAGATCTCATTTTTCTTCTTTAAAACTGTGTACCATCTATTATACTCAAGGGCTTTACAGTGTATGACCTATATTAACCTTATTTCATTTTGCAGATGGCATTACTGGAACTGGTCAAGCAGTTTGCCTAATGACACATGACGAGCCAAAGGTAGAAAGAAGACATAAATCAATGCATCCCAACACCTAATCCTAACCTTGCTATAATCACTGAGAAAAAATACATCTTTCCGCTCAGTTTATCCACTCGCAATACTGTTTTCCTTTACAGACTATTCTGTGGGCTATTTTTTGCCACGCTCCTTCTGATTTTGAGCAAGACACAAAATACAGGAGACATCAGTGCAAATCCCCTCTCTACTCGAGCATAGGCTCAGCTTGAGAGCACACCCCAGTGCACCCAGGGCGGGAGGCAGTGCTGGTGGCACAGCTCTGGCCCCAGATACCCGAACCTATCGCCTCCTCTGGCACGATACCCATGACAAAACAGAAGCAGGCAGCTGTGGGGCATTTTATCCAGTGGAGAAAAGAATGAACAGGGTGAAAGGAGTAGCAGAAGTGGTATGTGGAGATAGAAGCATGTTGGTTACCATTAGCTGTAAGATGTAGCTGTTCCATCACCTACCAAAATACCTGAAGAGTAAGGGGAAGGAGAGTAGAAGAACCACAAACAACTGAAAAAAGCACGGATAGTGTGCTAGTGGTGAGAGTAGCCGCAGCACCTGCATAAAATCTAGTGCAAGTGCTCTGCGGCATGCATGGAGGCACAGAGCAGCAGACCTGCTCCCTCTCATTGCCACCACCACCATCATCTCCACAATTACATAGCAGCTACCTACAAAAAAGGCAGTCACATCTTTCAACACCTCGTTCCAACTCTTTGCGGCAAAGATAGAGATGGCTGAACTCTGCAGAATGCCCTAACGTCCAAAAGTCATCATTTGCATAAAAAAAGCTAAGGGTTACAAAATAACACATTGTCTCTGTATAGGGATATGGATGTGGCCAGGGGCTGAGAGGGGGATGGTGACCTTCCCTGCTTTGGCAGAGTGCTAGTGTCCCACTTACAGCAGCTAAAGGCATGCTGGGTGTTTGAGAAGGAACCATGACATTCATTCTCACCCCTTTACCAGTAACGCACAGGTTGCTGCTAAAACAAGTTATTGCTCCTTTATGGAACAACATAAAGGCCGGCCTCTCCTTTCAGATTAGATGCAGGCACTCAGGTTCTCAGCACTGAGCCATGTGTTCCTGCTGGGCTGGGTGAAAAAGCAAAATGCTGTGGGAGAAATTAGACTTGATTTGAAAATCTCACCCATTAAGCTTCCTTTACAAACACTGAATTGCATTACATCATTTACTTGTTCGCACTTAAACTAATCTAAGCAATGATAAACTATCCTAAAATGTGATATAATTAAAACAGCACTGATCTAGGTCAGGCTTTTTCCCTCTTGGCATTCTTGGTTTTTGGATCAATACATCTCAGTCTCTCAAAATGTTGTCCAGTACATGACATATTACAGACTGAGTCTAAAACCCTGATACATCTACCAGTAATAGCACTGCAATTTGGAAGAAAATAATAAATATGCATGTCTGCTTAGAAACACAGCACTACATGGCATATTGCATACCACATTTTAGCAACCACATTTAGCTTTGTGCTTTTTAATGTTGATAGCAACTTTGAAACAAATATGTTAACATGAAAACTCAGGTATGCTTACGTATTGTCTATTAGCTTGTAACAAAATTACTCAAATTGAAGGAACAGCTGTTTAAAATCCATTTGGAAATACTCCACACTGAACAAAGCAAGTAGAAAACCATTCTACTTTATCAAGAAGGTGCTATGAATTTTAAAGATTTTTTTAAAAAACCATACATAATGCAGCCAAAATCATGACACTTCAATGTCATTTTGAGTGTTTTTCAACACCTCATGATAAAAGCAGTTTAAGATTCTGTTCTGACTCTAATGCACAAAAAGGCAGGATTGATTTTTGAGATTTAAAAGTCATGTCTTAATGCCACAGTCAGAATCTGTCCAGCATCCAGCCTCTTTGTCATGCAGAGGACAAACAGCCAGCATCAGCCCCGCTTCCACACTGTTCCCTA
>NW_009207489.1:23140-30570 GCF_000690835.1 Fulmarus glacialis
TACTGGGGGGATTTCCAGTATCAAAGGCATTTCCCAAGAGCACTGTGTGGCCAATGTAAAGCTTTTGGCTTTTCCTGAAAAAAAAAAAAATAGTAAGGTGCCAGATCTCACCAGACTCATCTGTGATGTGTTTGTTTCCTCCTGGCTTTTACAAATCAGCTAGAATAGGTTACTTAGGGGCTTGCATAGAGGGCTGAATATTCCACTTCCAGTAATCATGCGATTACTAGGAAAATGTTAGGCACTTTTAGTTTAATTTTTATGATACTTGAAAGTCTTCAATATAATCAACTTACAAGCACATAGATTCTATCATGGACTTTCTGGGTGCAGGTGTCAGGCATTCTCATGATGCAACAAATATCCAAAGGGTAACACCCTGGAAGGCCTTAGCTACACGTAAGGCAGCATAGTAAAATGGCAAGCTACGGTTGTTTTTAAAAGGTACCGATCTTACTTGCAGCTCCTGCTTCCCAGAAGTTTTTGCCCCTCGGAGTGTTTCCTTCTTCTTTCCCCAACTTGGTAATTTGACTTCTGGCAAAACTGCAAAAGCCCACGTGTGTAGGCTGCAATGTGGGTGAGAACTTCCAGGTACTGACAGATGTTTTCACCACTGTCAGTAAGGTTGTTTTATAAGGTTTCTAGCTCTTCAGGTAGCCTGAATACCAAAAAGCCTGCCAGTCCCCTTCAATAAAAAAAACAACCAAAACCCCTGACTGTGCAGCCACACTCCAGGCAGGAGGCACCTCTCTGCTGGGGGTCAGGGAAAGACACACTTCTGGATTTTTAAGAAATCTTTTTTCCCCCCACTGTATTATTAATGATGCTTACATGGCAAAACTAACAATTTTATTTCAAAGGGTTGCTTTATGAAGGTGTGTTGCTGATAAGTTCAGTCAGACTTTTCTGGCATAACAATCTACTGAGCACTACTTTAAAAAATGAAGGAAATAAAAAAGACCCTTAAGCACCATCAGAAATAGGCAGCAACTCATAAAAAGGTATTTAATATGCTGGGGCATTGTTTCTCCACCTCCATTTGTCAGCAGCCTGTGTGCTGATCTGTTCACGGACTCCAATCATGGTGAGCATCTCAAACCAAAAGTACCAACAATCTGATTAAACAACTGCCTGGGTTTTGGTTAAAAATAATTGAAACTGATATAGAAATGCACATTTTGTAGTCCACTGGCAAAATAAAGATGATATTTCAATCTTCAAATCTACATTTTATATATAGGTTTTATATTTTTAAAAACCTACACTAAATATATATTACAATTTTGTACTTTGGCATTCAACTCTCTTTACTGAAACACTGTGAATGAAAGAAATTGAGTATCAATTGTGTTAGATGTATATATATCCTCATAGGTATTTAGTGGCAAGTTATTAAATGTCACTATTCATTGAGACAGTACATTTTATGTCTTTCTTACAGAAAAAAATAAAAAAATCTATCTAAAGCTTGTAGCTCTGCATGGCAATATTTCAGAGCCTCACTTTGGTATCAATGGCTTCTTCGTCCACACTCATATGTTCAGAAATAGAAGTGGTCAAGCAAAACACACCTGTGTTTTACCACATTGTCACTTGCCAAACTGCAGCGGTAGTGATGATGTCACCATCACACCAGGAAGCACAACTGCCTGGTCTATACCTTTCCTTCTGTAATCCCAAGTTTCTGACATAAATAGCAAAAAGTTGCAATACTGTCTCTCCATTTGAGCTTGGTCCTCAGCATGCTCTGTTTAGGTCATACAGAGCGTAACAGTAAGCAAAGCTATCCAAGGCTGCACCCCAAAGAAACAGATATTTGATGTGAACAGACAGACCCTAACCCGATAAAAACAAAGCTTTGCAAGATCCACACTTCTGTCTATGACTTCTAACAATATCTAAATTGGTATTAATATTTTCTGTAGTGACTCCAATTATTCAGTGTCAGGAGTGGGATCATGAGGCATACTACCATGTTTTGTGTTTCATACATAATCTGAAAGAAAACTATGAAAGTTTAAACACGATCTGGGGGTTTTTTGTTTTTAATAGCAGTCACTTTTAATTAAGTAAATCTTGATCATGCCATGAGACTAAAAATCAGGAAGTTTAAAAACCTGCCACTTGGCTCTTCTCTCCCCCATCCTGATAGCAATGCGTACATTTCAATAAAGCAGCTGTTTTTCACAGATACTGAATCACAGCTGAAGTTATAAGGAATTACATGTTCAGCATTTCTCTATATCAAATCACATACAAAGTTATCTAATAAGTATTTAGATTGGAAAACACTGGTCTGAACTGGAGTATAGTAACACTGGTCTGAAGTTGCATATCTCTTATTTATCAACTAAGCACAGTGTTGTGCTGTGCTAGAGGTCTTCTGTAGAGTGCTTTAAGGCCCCCAGACATTAGCCCAAAGCAAAGACGCATTGTCACCATTTAATTACCTATCTTTTCAAACTTACTGTGATCAAAATGACCGAGCTAAACAAAACAGTTACTAATAACAGGAGACAGTTGTTAACCAGCAAGCTAAGGTGGTGTATGGGCATAGAGTTCAGAGCAAAAAGATGCTGCTGCATGCTGTTTGCCTCTCCACTGTGAATTTATAAATGGGAGTGAAAGTGCAATACCAAGTGAATTAGCAAGAATTAAAAGGATTAAAATCCCAGGAACCAATGAAGTCAAAGAGAAATGGAAAATGGATTCAGCCCTAAAAAGATAAAATTATTTAACAACTTATTAAAACAGTTCATCATTGTAATTAAAATCCAAGTGCCTAGAAAAAAGTGGCACAAGAAAGGTAATTATTTATGAGGAGACTTTAAAAAGCCATTTATTGTGAATTTGGGAGAGAATCAGCCTGAAAGAGTTGGTAGTAAAAAGAAATTGTTTGTTTATTCATAAAACTTATTTTGGTCTAGCATACCACTAAGAATCCCTAACATCTGCTCAATGGCAGCTGTAAGTAACATTAGGAACACTCAGCCAATTTATATCTTTCCTTTTTATTAAAAAGTAAACAGGGCTTTTTAAATTATTCACTAGTAAATTAACATAAAAATCAGTGCTGTAGCAACTCACATTTTGTGGAAAGCCGTCTGCAAGCTTTGTATGATCATGATGATCTAAACTTTTCTACGTTTCACTGACTACTTCACTCTATGTGATGTCCCACCTAATTTAGCAAATGAAAACGTAGAAAACCTACAAGCCATACTGGAGTCACGGCCATGAATAATACAGAATGCATCACTGATACCTCAAAATGCTGTATTAGTTGCCTCCTTCCAACTTGATTCTGTTCTTACCTTCCCTTTGCCTTCCGCCATTGAAAAATTCCACCCAAATAATCTCAGATCCTTTCCTGCTCCTGTCTTTCATGAATCAGACATAGACAATAACCTCAACTGGCAGAACCCTTCTCTGAATTATTTCTAAGTAACAAAATGCAGCGGTGTTACTAATTAATAATTATTTGTTCTCATCTGCAGCATTTTCATACATAGATTGCAAAGTGCTCTGCATGTTCCTGTGTTTCACTCCAAAACTGTGTTCTTAAGACAGTAAAAAAGGCACAGGAACCCTTCAAACCTAAAGGCTTCTCTTTACCCCTCACTAACGCCTTTTTTTTTTTTTTATTTAATCTCTTGAACATTTCAGCAGAAAAATATATTACTTTCTTCCCGGGTTTCTCTCCTGCCTTCAGTTCTTACTTCCTAATACAAGCAACAGCCTGCAAATGAACTCGCCAAGAAGTTGTTCAAAAGCACGGAGTAGCTCTGTTTATTTTACTAGGATATTTTTGTTTTACTTCTAAGTAACAAACCAGCATTTCTGCAGTACACTCTGGAGACAGTTAGTTTAAAGCTAAGTGAGCTGTAATTCTAACCCAGGTGCTGGAAATGGCATCATTACAATAGCACAGGGTCCATCCAGCTGAAGTTCCTGGAGAAGCCTGCCTCGAAGCTGCAACTGTGCTGCAACTGGCAACCAAGCAAACTGCTGTGAAGCTAAATTTGCTTACATCCAGAGTAGCTGCAAACACAGTACCCAATTACAACAGAAATGTAACCAGTTAGCTATCCATGGTATCTTGTTATCAGATCATCACCTGAAAATATTACCCCTCCTCTTACTGGGGACTAGAAGTCATGAGAAACATGGCACCCCCTTCCATCACACCCCACCAAGCTGCTTTCTCATCCTGGGGCTCGGGTTCATTTCAAAGCCCCATTTATGAGTAAGGCTTTGTGTTTACTTTGAGCTCTCTACACGTCCATTTTCCAGGACCAGTGGGAAGGCAGCTTTTGAAGATATATGAGTCATAATTTTGTATTGCATAATTTAAGTTTAATGTGCTGCACAGAATAAGGAGCATTGTAATCTGTTTCCTTCTTGGTCCATTAGAGATGAATTAACAAATCTTCTTGATAAACTACGAGACTTCACCTCTGCGATGTTTGGGATAGGCTGGCAAGTTGGACATTGGATTGGCAGTGTAATTGCAAAGGTGATGGAAGGAAGACTTTTTGCTTAAGAAAAAGTCCTGGCATCATCAAGGAGGAATCTTTTCTACATCTTAGATTTAGGGAGAACTCAACTTGAGAAATCAGCTGCAGTTGTACACTGCAGGGAAATCACTTTATAGCACAAATGCTAGAGGGGAAGAAGCACCAAAGGTGCAAATGACAACCAGATATCAGATCCCTGTTGACTTGCCATGAAGACTATGGACTTTGCTGTCATCTTTGTCTTTGAAAAAATTCTCTCAAAAGCAGGACTATTACAGACAGGTCTGGGAAAGCTATTGTCTCTAGTAACCATAAAGTAAGCATAGTCAGAAACTAGAAATTGTCTTACCTGAGAGATGCTGAAATTAAAAACTACCATTTCAGAAAAAGAATTTAAAAAGTATCAATCGGGAACATTTCCCAGGGGATGAAATTCCGAAGTATAGTATCAAAGAAGGGAATACCTTCCGTTCTTTTCCACATCTTCCCAACGCGGTTTGCATTTTGCAAACACGAATCAAAGGAGCGCAGAAAGCCTGGGAGACAGGCTCCAAGTAACCCAGGTACCTACCAGGGAAGTTCAAGTCCCTTGTGCAACTCACCAAAAATACTGCAAGCAACCAGAGAGGCAAGCTGGAAAAAGCCATGGAGCTCTCTTTCCAAACACCACTGAAATGAGCACATTCCTGAAGAATATTGCTATATCCTATGGTCATATTCTGATAGAAATATTTTCCTTTGAAAAAAGACTGACAAAGTCAATTAAGAAGACTTTTTAAATTCCAGTTAAAAACTTATATTTATAAGGAAGGGAAAATGTTAAACACAAGTATTTGCATAGGCAGTTCTCTTTAGCTCAGTGAGGAATGTGTTTGTAGCGTCATGAACCCAACAGTTAGCTTGGGTATCCAGCCTGTTTCTCTGCACTTAATGAAGTAATACTTTGAAATACAGCATCAGCACCGTTAAGGTATGAGCTGTTAAGAGCTAGTGGATGTCTTTATATCGATCGCAGTCTGTTTTAAGATTCAGTTTATCTGTAAGAAAAGTATCCATAACCTCCTTACGACTAACTTCTTGTTTCATATGACTAATTTTTGTCTGACTTTTATGTCTCAGTATGTATTTCACTTATGTTTGTGTCCATCTCATTATGCTTCTTTGTTTTCCACTACATTCCTGTTCCTTATGATTAAATGGGTTTATTCAAATGAGTGTCCATAGTGTTTTAAAATAACATATTGGTGTTCAAGATCACATATTCCTAGTGTATATTTCCATTCAACATCTTTCTCTTTAGAAGTCCAATTTCTGCTGTCATGAGTATATACCTTCAAATTAGATAGGCACGATCACTAGCCTTGCCGCCTTAAAAAGCAGGACCTACAACCCTAAAATCATGCTTAGTTTATTTCCACACCTATATTAAGTCTCTGTTAAGGGATTGGATTTTCTAACTGGTGTTCCTAGTTGCAATCTCTTAAAAGATATTTTAATATTTCATAAGCCAATTTTGTATAATTGATAGATACAGTAAATTAAATATTTATTTCTATTTTTCACAGGTTTAGTAGAATTTAACACCTGCTGCTAACACAATAAAAAAAGCAACCTGAAATATCAGAGAAATAAATAGTACCCTGTACATCTATTGATTTTACATAATATTTCCATGTTTTAAAATTGCATTCTCTCAAACCATTACTTTCAATACCAGAGCTTCACAGATGCAAAGGTTTTTGCTACGAAGCCGTGTTATTTTGATGGCATGTTTGACTAGAACTATTCACTGTGCAACGATTTCTGAGTCTGAGGTGATATGAAACTTCAGAAGTTTTAACTCAAATTCTAACAAATTATTTAACATAGAAACAAGGTTTCATTCATGGGGAAAATTAACGCAACAGGGCTGCTTTCTCACCTCTCTGCATCAGTTGTTATAAATTGAAAGTATACCATTTAGATATTCCTTAATTAACATGCTTTGCAAAGATCTTGAATATCAGCAAAAGAAAAACGCTATTCAGGCATTTAGGATAGTTCGTTAATAGAAGGTTGACCCCTCTCAACAGTATGTTATACTGTCAGTACATGCCTACTCACTGTAACCTACTATTTCACAACCAGTTTCAAAGGTTGAAGCATAAACAATAGCCACTTCCTTACAGGTCAAGAAGCAGAAATCTGCAGACCAGGGTTCAAACCCTTCTCTGAGATCCAGTGACAAGTCCTGGGATTTCTGGGGATTTATCACGCTCCTGCTCCTCTACGATTTCTTGTAGAGGCATAATGCTTATACCATTTTGCTCAGTGGAGGGAGAACACCAAAGCACAGCAAAACAGGCGTACAGGAGGTACAGCAAAACTCTTTCATTTAAAAGAACATTTTGGGTGGAGTGCTATGAAAACAGCTGAAGAAAGGTGACCTCCCTGCTGCTACGGGCAGTACTGGTCAATCATGCAGTGCACGACACCATCAAGCCGTGCCAGCTCCCACCTCCACTGTCACTCCCAGGGTTGGTTGTACTAGTAAATCAGAGTCAGCAGCTCCCACCAGAAAATTTCCAGACTTTCTCTTGCTCCATTTCCCAATTTCAATTGGTGACCAAGGGTATTCCATCTTCATGCACAGGCATGGCAAATTTCTGACTCCTAATGAGAGGAATATATTTCTGCTTATATTTTACTATAATTTTACTATACTGTCACTCCCAGGGTTGGTTGTACTAGTAAATCAGAGTCAGCAGCTCCCACCAGAAAATTTCCAGACTTTCTCTTGCTCCATTTCCCAATTTCAATTGGTGACCAAGGGTATTCCATCTTCATGCACAGGCATGGCAAATTTCTGACTCCTAATGAGAGGAATATATTTCTGCTTATATTTTACTATAATTTTACTATATTTTTATTTAC
>NW_009207490.1:0-477 GCF_000690835.1 Fulmarus glacialis
TGCAAACAGCGCTTGTCTTTGCCTTACGCACTAACATATCACGAGAGGTGATACCACATCATGAGAAAACCATGCTCAATTCCAACTTCCTGGCTGGATGAGCAGGGACACCACTAGCGGGTCTGCAGGTCAGAAGCCCAATACCTCAGGTGCCAAACCTCAGGTTCTTGACACAATCATAGGTCAACATGAGAAACTGAAAAGTGGGATGGTTGGAATGCCAAAAATAAAGGAGAGAGATGGTCTGTGGGGGACTTAAGAAAAAGAAAGGAAGATCCTACTCTCTCTATGTTACATTTTCCAAAATGGAATGGAATATGTAAAAAGCAATCAAGACAGGATTAACAACTACCAACAAGTAAAACAGATTTCCTGGATTTATTCTGGAATCATATAATCCCTCTCCTAAGGAAGCGATCTGCCTTGAGGATGCAAGACAGTCAGTAGCATTTCTACGCTTGCTCAGCTACATTTTCG
>NW_009207490.1:563-1528 GCF_000690835.1 Fulmarus glacialis
AGGGGAGAAGAAGACAACAAAACCTATTTACCACGAACTCATATATAATTGACAAAACAGGAATCCATTTGGCACGGCAGACTTGCCGCGCTTTAGGTGCTGCCAACACCTCTGTCAGAAGCTGTCGCTATTTTATGGGCTATTGTTATACTCATGAAACAGTCCTCCTTCCAGGACTGGAGTGAGACCCTGTTAATTACTGTGCTCACTGACTCAGTCAGCAGAAAATAAACAAATAAATAAAATTTTTAAGAAAAATCACATGTAGCACAAAAGAGGGCCTTCTTCAGAAATGAACGGCTCGATAGATAAAACAATGGATTAGATGAGTTTCTAATTAATTCTGAAGTTCTCTCTCCTCTGCTTTGACAGCTGCCGATTCAAGATCTCTCTGCACTCAGAAGCTCGACAGTTGGATATCCCAGCCGGAGCGCTGGGGGACAGCAGCCAGATAGACCAAGACCTCCTACTTGTTCTTCCTGTTAAGTCAATAAACCTTGAGGAGCATAAAAGTTACTCCTCTGATAGCAGAACGGGATGAAGGGGCTTGACAGTTTTAGAACTTGATGTTAATCACATTTCACAGTTCCTTCATAGCCAGAAGGAATTGCATTAGAGGAATTTTCATACCACTAAACTGGCAAAAAAGCATACAAGCCTTTTTATCCCTTTTGATCCTTTCACACTTGTTCCATAAAACCATTTTCCACCCTCCAGCTCACGATCTCTCTAAGCAGAAAAGTCCCATCTGCCACACGCTTCTCATAAACTAGGTAGGATATGACAAACGTTCAAATACATCAGTATTTATGAAATTAGGAACTTTAAAAAGGAAAAAGGGTGGTGGGGGAAAACTTATTTTCTACCTTGACTGTTAGGTTCTTAAGCTGCCAGTATTTAACATTTATGTCTCTCTATTTCAAGGTCAGGACTGCAACAGTTCTGCTACTTGCGCATGTCAGGGA
>NW_009207490.1:1569-1856 GCF_000690835.1 Fulmarus glacialis
TTCAGGCCCTCCACCTACACTTATTCACGGACTTGATTGTTTATTTATTTCTTTTTTTAATGCTTAAAAGGTTAGAATCCGCCCCTCCAAGGAATAATGGGCAAAAGAGCACATTTTAAGTGAAACTAAATTACGCTGCTCTTGTTATAAATACAAAAAGTTAGCTCCACTAGTACATTCATCCACAAGAACGTGAACACCTCCAACTCCATAGACACCCATAAATGATATTTGTAAAAAGAAAATTACTAAATGTGGTACAACACTCTATGAAAGGGAAGAAGAAT
>NW_009207491.1:0-19316 GCF_000690835.1 Fulmarus glacialis
GCTGCCTGAGTAGAGAACCTGGTTGTAAAGTACGTCATGTAGATGCTTATGTACCCAAGTAACCTGCCTGCCAGGTTAAATCACGACAGGTATCAACACTGTTTTCAGCACAAATCCAAAACAGAGCCCCATGCCAGCTACTATGGAGAAAATTAACTCTACCTCAGCCCAAACCAGCACACTTATAAGATTTGATGGCAACAGTTTTTAGCCCTATTCAGCATATTCTTCACATATCACCAGAAAAAATGATTATTGGATGGATTCTAGAGAACAAGACTTGAAACCTCAAATAATTCCTTGAATAGCAGCAGTTAGAAAAAAAAGCATAAAATGAAAGAAAGGTCATTCCCATAATAAACTTCTTTTTCTAAGCCTCATATTGTATGCAACATTCCTTTGGAAACAAAGAGATGAAAAAGCTGCGATCAACCAATGTAATTATGCACAGAGAAACAGAAATAAAATGCTTTTTTTACATCTATGTTCTTACAGGCATTGTAAGCAAGTTTTCTAAATTAGATGTGTGTACTGCACATTTAATACTAGAGAGGAAAAATGACCCATTTAGGAGCTACTCTTCAAAGAACTTGCTGTGGAAGAGAAGGCTATAGATGATTCATGCTTCCAGTTGATTTACCACAGGAACAGTAACGAGGGTAGTAAACAGAAAGTTGTGATTCAGCACAGTTGTTCCTAACCAAACGACTACCTTAATTGTTTTATCCATTAATTATTTTGCTCTGGCTAACTTGAACGTCAAAGGAGAAAACACATTTGGAGAATACGCAGCTCACTGTACTGTGGGGTACTGTCTTGCCTTCTCATCAAGTGAAGAGAACAAACAGTAGCAGGTCTGATTATTAACTCAACATTCCAAGGTTCATCGGTTCATCCCTACTATTCCCGTGTTTCTGCTGCCTACCTCCAGTAAATACAGGATGCCCTTTGTTCAGAGGTGGTCTTCAGGGATCTTCAAGCAGTGGGGTAAATCTTACAGTGCTAGAAGTATTTGAAGAAACTAATTTTTGTTTTGTCTTTGCAAAATTTAAGCAAAATATACAAGTTCAGGCTGGGATGGTTTAGAGCAATTTTAAAATATGACTTTGGACCTGTGTAGTATAAATGGATAAAAATGTTGACATAATTTAATCCTTTCTGTCCCCCAGCAAGATACAAGAATAACTCCATCCCTGCCCAAACTGGATCTCCATGTTATTCCTGTGTGGCAAAAAGGGATTACAGGCAAGGGTGTTGTCATCACAGTACTAGACGATGGCTTGGAGTGGAATCACACTGACATCTATGCTAACTATGTAAGTTTGGGCATTAGAATGCTATGGAATAAATTAATCAGTTGTAAATTTGATATACAGACACTCTTCTCCAGCTTGCTGTCTGTTCTGTAAGTCAGCTTCTGCAGTACAGAGACTGAAATATTTGCCTTAGGCGTAATTTGGAACCTGGTCTGTGTCACAGGAACCTGAATGTTACTTAGCAATGATGGTGGGGTGGGTTTTTTGTTGTTTTTTTCCCTCAGTGGATTTAGTTCCCAGGCATGTTTGTATACAGTGGTTTAATGCTGAATTATTAAAGCTCTGTGAAAAATTTATGGAATTGTTAATGCCCATCAAGTTCTACCAACTTGATTGCTGTTAACATGAGGCACACCAAATAAATAAATACAGGCTCCAGAACCTCTTTTGTTACAAATTTTAAAATGAATTTTCTAGTTGTCCCAATTAATTCTGTTTTTTTTTTAAATGTAGGATCCAAAGGCAAGTTACGATTTCAATGACAACGATCATGATCCCTTTCCTAGATATGACCCAACAAATGAAAACAAGTGAGTAGCCTCCCAGTTGCGTGAAGAGAACGAGACAGGACGTTATTAATTTGTACGTTAGAACATGCAAATGCACAAATACCTATGTATGTCCCCTATGACAATTATACAATAAAAGGAAGAATTTGTATTACAGAATCACAGGATGATTGAAGGTCGCCTGGTCCGAGCCCCTGCTCAAGCAGGGAGACCTAAAGCTGGTTGCCCAGGATCCATCCAGATGGCTTTTGAATATTTCAAGGAGGGAGACTCCACAACCTCCCTGGGCACCCTGTGCCAGTGCTTGGTCACCCTCAGAGTGAAAAAGTGTTCCTTGATGTTCGGAAGGAACCTCCTGTGTTTCAGTTTGCACAAAGATTTGTACACACCATTGGCACAAACACTGGAAACTAAGGAAATTAAATTCCCAGATGAAGAGCTGCATAACTATAATCTCCCTATAATGTCCTGAATTTCTTCATATCTTTGTATATGTAAGGTACTGATATGTTTCTGTAAGCTGAAGGGAACGATCTGTTCATGTCACCGTGTGTGTTTCTAGAACAATACCTCCCTAAGCAGATTTTGACTTCAGTTCTCTGCTTTGCACTGGGAATTTTAAAAGAATATGTCTGCTATATTCTGGAAACTCTGGAAGGGCTCTGGAAGAGACTGCGTCTTAGAGGAACCTACCAAGAAACCTATCCCTTCAGGTCAGCTTTTGTAGCCAAGGATGCTGTTTTCCAGTTTTGGCAGTACCTTTTGGATCAATAGAACAGTTTCTAGCTCAGTACAAGCAATCACAGGTGAAGTCATGCTTCTGACGTCCTCTCATATGGGTATGACAAATGATCAGACACTAGAGGAGGTTACATTCACTCCTGGGACAATCTTTCTGTCTCTTCTGAGGCATATGGAAGCTTTATTTAGACCAGATCTGGCCTAAATGTCCTCAATGTAATAGCCCAGGAAGTTTCAAAAGGCTTGAACACAGGACAACCAGCCAATTCACTTAGTGGACTTGTGGAATTTCCTCTGATGCTCTCTCTAGAGCTCCTCTTTGATACTCTGTGGAACATCTGGATGGGTCTGCCACACCTAGGCATATCCAGGGTAGTTCAGGGAGGGATTTTGTCCATCAGAAAGAGAAAAGAATGGACATCTTTAAAAGCTGGTACACAGAAGAAGTCAATTTCTTAAACCAATTAGGATGCCGCTACTCAATAAACATACAGTAAAAAACTGATGCACTGGTTCCTTATTGTCTATCAGACAATATAATAACATCCACAACATAAATCAGTGTATGGGGAAAAATAACAATCAATCAAAGGATAAATGTCCCATGAATAAGACATTTGAAAAATGACATTTCTACTTTTTTACAGCATTATTTAAGAGCAAGAAGCCATTATCCTCTTGTTCCGATGACATTATCTCTTAAATCTACCTGTATTACCTCTAATCTTTATTAATAAGTGAACGGAATTCAGCCCAGAAGCATTCCAGCACTTCATTGAATAACAATCTGTAGTATTAAATAACACAACTCTTTTACAATTACACTTATGTGAAGGTTTTCTGTGTTGTGGTGTAAGAATCACCTATGGCAAAAAAGAATTGCATAGAAGATAGTTGGTTACAATAAAAATTCAGCAATGGTGAGGATACTTTAAAGGCTAACTTTCTGAAATCCTAACTAAATGCAGTCATTAAAAAAAAGAGTATCTAAATGTGTGATTAAAAAAGACTTGTATCATATTTCTGTCTGAAGAAGTTTAGTAGCTTCTTAGCCCCATAATTTTACACTACTTTTGCACTCTACTAAAATACTGGTGTCTAATAGGTCTACGGACTTCAGTGTGACTTAGATTAGGTATTTATCATCTCATCACAATGATCCTTTGATCATTAACTAAGTAAAATTATTTTGATTGAAGCCTAAGAGAAATAAGTATTTTTGTATCATGTAGACTCAACTCAAAAGCTATTCAATAGCTGCATTCCATTCATTTAAAGGAAGACTTCCACCAAATCAAGAAGGTCATTGCTGAGTCTTTGTGTACATTACAGAAAGATGTTATGAGATGTTGTTTATTCTTACTATATTTGTTCAGACATGGGACTCGGTGTGCAGGAGAAATTGCCATGCAAGCCAACAACAGAAAATGTGGAGTTGGAGTAGCCTACAATTCCAAAGTTGGAGGTAAGAAAACAAAAATAATAAGATGTCTAATATGAATGGAAACCAGACAGATCCTGTGAAGTACTGAGTATTTTCAGCTACCTTTAATCTGAAATTCAAATGATTGGTCCTTCTCAGAAAACACCGATCTTGCAGTATTAGGCTACAAAATCCTGTCTGGCCACAGTGCAGAGTGTTACATCTATATAACAGCATTTCTTGAATATCGGCATACTCTCTGGAATTTGGGTATCAGTTGGAAATAGGTAGAATATGTAATAACAGCAACAACAATATAGGTGGTGGTGGTGGTGATGATGATGATAATAATAATAGCAACAACCTATATTGTACCCAGAGATAAGACTGTATCTTTTAAGGAATGATGGACTCACTGCTTATAATTGGTTATCCTAGAAGGAAGTGGCGTGGCGGAGGAGAGCGATTGAGTAGAGTGAAAGTAAGAATGTAGAAATTTATATCCACCCATGCTTGCAGCATATTGTTTGTGTCTACACAATTACATTCAAAAGGTCATGTCAGTCAAGATACTCAAACTGCTGTGGTTTTTGTTTCAACAGCTTACTTCTCTACTATCATCATAAGTTAATTTTGAAAATAAGTAGAGTCTTGCTTGCCTGTCAATCAATGTTGCCATTTTTTTTGAAGCAGTGACTAAAAGTTTAATCCATTAGAGGTTTATGAAATAGTCATGATCAAAGTATCAGTTGCAAATGGTTATTTAGCTCAGAGGAAGATACTTGTACAGTCCTAGTTTTTCCATTACTCCCTTTTTTTCTTTTAAACAAAAGGACGATGAGTGGCAATTGACACACATAACTGCCGTTCCCACCATTTCAGTCTTATGTTTGTAGGTTCCCATTTGCTCTACGGAGCTGTCATAGATGTCAGCTTTGCAGCCTGCCTTTGCCATAATGCATTATGCTGTCATGCTCTGTTTAAATAAAATATCTCACTCATAAGACGAAGATGTCAAATTTTCAAAGCAGGGCAAAATGGATGAAGCTGCAAAGATGTCTGAACTCCCGCTGTGCCCATATTTTAAGGCACTTGCATCTACAGAGAAGATTCTTCCACAGTTATTTGCATATGTTCTGTGTTTATTTGCAAATGCAAACTACAGATCTGCACAGAGTGATTTATCTAGAAAAGGAAAATAACAGGAGGAAAAGTCCTGATCCCAGTCCAGCAATCCAAGTTACCCAGAAAGCTGCTTATACCTGGGAGGGGGGGAGGAGAAAGAATAGAAGAGTTGAAAGAAATTGTAGGCTGTTACGTATGACCAACCTGATTAAGATAGGGACGTAACAAAAATATTTCAAAGGGCAATGGAAGATAGGAGAAGCCTTCGAAAGATTCAAATAAATTTGGAGTGGCTAAACATTGGAAGGCTTTTTTGATGTTCCAAGCTATACAGGATTCATTTCTTCACAGGCTTTTTTCCTCCTTTTTTTTTTAAATCCTTGAAATGACGCATTACACACTTCTATTTGACATTAGTTCAGGATGACTTCTTTAAGTGGCTGTTTGCTTGTAGCAATTGCCATATTGGGTAAATCCAGTGGTCCACAGCCAATGCCTTCTCTCTGATAGTCAGCAATAGCTGCTTTAGGGGAAGAAACCCTGACATTTGGAATACCTTGTTCTCTGACCTTCAGCATCAGAGGTTGGTTTACTTTTGCCTTGAGGAATGTTACATTCAAATGTTCCATTCAAAATTTTTTGTTTTCCATGAAAATACTGACTTTAATAATCCTGAGTGTTCTCACTAGTCACATCAATGCCTGGCCCTATTCTGAAACCTTGATTAGTCTCTTCAGTACTTTGTGGCTGTGAATCCCATAGGCTTTTCTGTGCACTATGTGAAAAAAAAATACTTCTTAATGCCAGTTTTCAAAGTGACATCTTTCAGTGTCCTTTAACAGTCATCTTTTGTTCTGCACAGAGCTAGGAAATGTGTGTTTATCAATCACATATCGATAAGTGAATAAAGTAAAGCAGGATGAATATATATTCATGCATACCTAACCATAGCACTGTGCTACGATATTTCTCTGGTGCTGCCATGGAAATCAAATGATTAAGAAGCTCCATTTTACAAAGGACTGGGCTGAGAGTTCCTGCACAGTGACGTGTTGCTAAAAATAGCCTTCTGCCAGGCAGATACATGTATGTGTCTGAAATTACCTTGGGCTTTGCCCTTTGATTTTGTGGGACTGATGATGGGAGCAAGCATGTGCAAGAATAGGACAGAGTTTATGCAAGAGGACATAATTGGAGTCTGCTTAGGGAAATATCACTGCAGTCATCAAATCCCTGAGTTGATTTAAACAAGCAGGATTTTTGGAGATCACAAAGACAAGGCAGCATTTTTTTTCCTTGAACTGTTTTCATCAGTGTGTTGTCAGTGTTCTTGTTTTCTTATTACATTATTTATCTGGAGAGTTGGCTTTGTCTTCTTCTGTGGGAAATATCTGTACACTACTCTCTGCATTCCCAGTGTCTCATTATTTGTTGCAAGCTAGCACCCGGAGCTTGCAGTCATTTCCGCACAGGCAGATCTTTGCTCACAGCACGCTGGTATGAGAGAATCTCACAATTTTGAGCCAACGGAAAAATGAGTATTCAAAATGTTATGAGTTTAAGCCTATCCAGTGGTGGTGGTTTTAGTACCTGAGGCACAGGATATACCCTGATTCTTTTCCCAGCTTTGTGAGTGATAGTGGAGTAGCAGTGGTTGAGTGGATTAAATCCTTTGTCTATTTTTGCCACTAATTAATATGAAATAATAAAGCCCAGCTTTATCTCGGAGGTATTACGAGTCTTAGAGGCCAGCCTTTTGGGAAAAGAATTATGCTTACAATCTTTTTTTTCCTACTTGATAGTATAAAAAATGAACAAGACACTGAGCTGCAAGGGTGAGGGTTTTTTTTTTCCCCTAATAGAACGACCACATTTTGCTTCCTGTGCTTTGGAAAAATCCCCATTTTGTGGAAAATACTAGAAAATGAGTACTCATACTTCACCAACTGCCAGTAATGGTGCAGCTGCTGTAGTACTAATTTGCCAAGTTCAAGACAACCCAGACATTTTTATTGCTTGAAAACACAGGCTGAATCCTGACTGCTGTGGCTCTTATATTACTGCTGTTGCTGGGAGAGCCATGCCATAGTGGGAATTTTGCCAGACTTCTGCTATTTCTATCCTCCTCCAGCACTGGACAGTGGTAGCAATCCTACTGCAGAGCTAGAGATTTGCAGAGCGAGAGATCAAGTGCAGATGAACCGCTGTCTGCCACTGAATTTTAAGTACCACTGAGATCAGGCTTGCTCCGAAGAAGATCAGATCATGCAGTCCCTAATAAAATCTTAATGGCTAGATATCTCTGGCATCTCTGGGTTGCTCACAGTGGAAAAAACGTGGCAGTAAAAAAACAACAGTGAGAATTTTTTGTGGTGAAGATTGAAGAGCTAGTGAAATAGCAGCGTCACAAAGACAGCAAAACCTTAATGACTCTGAGGACAAAGTGTTTTAGTCAGGACATTCAGAACTATATCTTTGAACTAAAACTCTTAGAACTGCTGAAGATAAAAGTGATGTCGATAAAACCTATTTAATTTTACTAACATGCTAGCAGTTTGAAAAGTCTTTGTTACAGATTTAACAGAGGGGAAGAAAGAGTAAAGAAAGAGCTCAATGCAATAAGAAAAAGCAGGAACAGTAAGCAAATCATCATCATCTTGGCTGTCTGCAGAAAAAGAGAAAGAAGTAAATAAGAGGCAACCAAGACTTTAAGAGGGGTTTTTTAATGTTTGTAGAGAGCACTGTGCTCTGCAAATAAAGGGTAAATGTACTGTTTCACACTGACATGAACTGTTCTGAGTATTACTTACATGAACAGCAGTAGGCTGTGGTTGCAATAGTTACAGATTAATTTTGCTGGAAACTGTACAAACACTTAACAAAGACAAAGAAGAGGGAACAGAAAGTAAATCCAGTCTGCTTTTTTTTTTCTGTTAAGGTATACGTATGCTGGATGGAATAGTCACCGATGCTATTGAAGCCAGTTCAATCGGTTTCAATCCAGAACATGTGGATATTTACAGCGCAAGCTGGGGCCCTAATGATGATGGTAAAACTGTGGAGGGACCCGGGAGGCTGGCACAGAAGGCTTTTGAGTATGGGATAAAACAGGTACGATATTTAAGAGAAAGATACAATAAAATGTGGCAGAGAACAGAATTTTAAAATGGTTGATATCAGGGAAGAAATGAAATGGTTTGTGCTCTCTTTCCTCAAACGTATTTGAAAAGGAGGAGACAGATTTTAATAGTACAGGTCAGAGAAATTGCCAGCCAGAACAGGACTTTTCAAAAAGCACCGTTAGAGCTTTCTAAGCTGGTTTTAAGTTGCCATGCTCCACAGATAAGCTTTCTTATTCCATCCTTACTTTTGCTGCCTTTGTCTCACCCTACCCCCACCCTTCTCTGCTGCTTGTTTTGCACTGAACAGTAATTGGATTTCTGCACTGAAAGCCTATAAAATTTAATACAAAATTTCTGCTTTGTGAATATTTTGCTGTGTGAAATAGCGATGCATTTTAGCACCCTGTGGATGGGCTTGTATTATGTTAATTGTATTAGTTTATAATTTGGTGCGTATCATGATCCAATTAAAATGAAGATAGTAAAAATGCATGATGAAGAATATTGGAAACAATATTTTTACAGTTCTTTTTTATGTTATCCTCTTTAGATCTGGTTGGATCATAAGTAGGGTGCAAACTGAGAGCCACCAGGGATATATTGACAAACTACTGTTGCTCTTGCCAGTGAGGTGAAAAGACACCTAAAGGTGGACAGGTACTAATATAGTGAGGAAAACTGCATCAGAGACAGGAGAGGAGAGAAATGGAGGAAAGCTTGAAAGACAGAAGCAAAGAGAAAGAGGATTTTAGAAATGGGGCAGTTAACATTAGCAGACAGAAGGGGAGAAGAAGAAAGAAGAGTCTGATAGCTGACAAACATACTCTCAGGGAAGAATGGAGACCGAGAGGACTGGGCTGGTGATAAACAAAGATCTAAGTCCATAGGTAGGCAGCAAGAGAAGAGGGAGAATTAAAGGCGATAATTAGGGAACCAATGTTCAGTGGTCTTACTCTGAAAAAGCAGGTTATTTGGTGAAGAATGTATCTTTTTTACAACTTGTTTTATTTCTTAAGGGGAGCAAATTTACCCATTAATTTGTGAGGCTTCCTTTTGCAAGGATCTGTATGATCTCCATTCTCTTAAAGTCAGCCAGAACTGGGGTTGCCAACGACTTTCATCCCTGACGACCTCATTGCTGGCCTGATACAGCACTTAAGCGTATGCTTAGCCTTAAGCAT
Source organism: Fulmarus glacialis (assembly GCF_000690835.1). Taxonomy (NCBI): domain Eukaryota; kingdom Metazoa; phylum Chordata; class Aves; order Procellariiformes; family Procellariidae; genus Fulmarus; species Fulmarus glacialis. The sequence continues at coordinate 9,418 of NW_009207491.1, forward strand.
CTGAGAGGTGTTAGTAGCACTCTAAGTGAAATCAGAGCAGGTGTTTACATATACCAGTGCTGTTCTGGACTGCAGCCTTTATTCTCAAAGGAAAATACTATCTAATTTTCTGTAATTGATGTGGCTTGTCCTTCCCAATTTACCAGTTGTATCACAAAGAGTACAGCTTACTTTTCTTTATTTTTAATGTTTTAAATGCTGCAAATGTCTTAGCACTTGCATGAGTAACATCAAGTCTCATCTGAGTGGGATGATAAAAATCTGTATTTCAACTGCTATTTCCAGTGAATGTACATATATTAATAATGAACAACATAAGAACTTTTTCTCTTCCCACGAAACAGATTTTTTTCCTCTGAAGGACTAGCACAGCTTAAGACTAGATAGGGTGATACGTGTTTCCTCTGTGGTAGCTGTGATTTACATGCTGTCAGCTGTCAGCATCAGTTGTTAGCTGCTGCTCCCTCATTGCACACTGGAGACCAGAGCAGGCATGTCTGGAGACTGTGGTGCTGGCCCACAGACTTGTGAGAGAAAGGGAGGGTTTTCAGTCAGATATGCTTGCTGGTTCACTATGTTTCAGCGAGTGAATGCTAACTGTGAAAGGCTTCCTTACGAAAAATAAGTTGGTGGAAAAGTCATATCATGTACATAATTCATACTGCTTACCCGTACCTCTGTGACTGCAGGAAAGGCAAGTGAAATAAACCCTGATAAACTTGCCGTTTCTTAAAAAAAAAATGGGCATTTTTCCTAGACATGTTCAGGACCAAAACATCAGCATGTGGGAAAATTTACCTGTTGAGCTCAGACTCTGTTTTTAACTTGAAAACCTATTCTGAGGAAAGTTGCTGTACCTGGAACACTAAACCTAGACCAGTCAAACTAAGAGATGTACTGTAGAGTGTGCAGTAGGATACCTCAAGTAGCTGGTTTCTTCTCTCTCTGTCTTCTACAGTGCTTATGGAAAATTGTCCTTTTCTACCTGAAAATGTTTGATATATTAGGCTTTTTGAGCAGGAGGAGTTGTTAAGAATACGTTACAGAGACTGAAATCTCTTTGCTAACCACTCATTTCCATTTTCTCTAGGGCCGAAATGGGAAAGGCTCCATTTTCGTATGGGCTTCTGGGAACGGAGGCCGTCAGGGTGACAACTGTGATTGTGATGGTTACACTGATAGTATCTACACTATCTCCATTAGCAGTGCTTCTCAGCAAGGCCTTTCTCCCTGGTATGCAGAGAAGTGCTCTTCAACTCTGGCCACAGCATACAGCAGTGGGGATTATACTGACCAAAGAATTGTAGGTTGCTTTTACCAGATTCAGAACAAACATAGAGATGTATTATATATGCAAATAACAAGTGAGAGCTCTTAAGTGCTTGGTTTACAAGTGCCTGCTTTATGTTATGTGTTACATGCTTAGTGCTTTTGCCTTGCAACACTGAGGGATTTGTAATCCAAAAAGCGATCGTATTGCTGGAACATCTACTGTAAAGCAATGGCTAAACAAAATCATTGTGTCAATGCAGTTAAATCAGCATGCTGAATTTGCTGTTGGTGTATGACAGAGGTCTCTGCATGAAGTTTGATATGGTCCCATTCTTCAGAAAGGGCAGATGAAGAGAGATTTAGAGTAAAAGGAAAAAGAACCTGTGCAGTTAGTGTACCATATGAGTCAGTACCTCTGATATACTTTGCAATTAGCTTTTGTAAGATTATCAGCCCCCAAGTTCCCACTTATGACAGCAACAATAGTGCCTCCAAACCTGTAAAAGGTACTCAGCAAGCAGGCAGAGCAGTCTGTGTGCCTTCATTAACTGTGCAAGAAATAACTTGTACTGAAGAAAATTGCTGTGATAAAATAATGTTGAAGTACCTATAATTTCTGTTCAGCCCTGGTGGATGCTGATTTTACGATAAACTACATTGATGGGGATTAAAACAATGTCATTCCAGATTAGCCAGGAGATCAGTCCTTCCTAAGTGGCTTCTCTTCATAGCCAAGATGTAGATACATAGGCAGATGTGTTTGGTATTTAATTTCCAAATAAAGCACGTGTTTCATTGCAAATTATAGTTCTTCTGCTGAAGAGGGAGCAGAACACCAATACTAATCCTATGAGTAATTTTCTAGCAAGCAGTAATTTTAAATGTTCTAGGCCCAACACAATGATCTGTTTTTATGATTCACCAGTAAGCCTGAAATACTTATTGTGAAACCTTAGAATAAAATAAGATATTCAGTGTGGGAGTATTTTGTTCCAACACAAAGCGTTTTGATACAAAAATTATAGTTGAAGTAAAAAGAGTGGATTGAAACATGGATGGATTTAAACATGCATCGCTTTTTCTGCTGGTGAGGAATGTATTAGTGTGCACCAAGTAAAGGATACATGGTTATGTTTGTGAGTGTGGATATGACTGTATTTACAACTGTTTATTCATGCAACCAGGTTTTTTTGTTTTTTTCTGTCAGACAAGTGCTGATCTTCACAATGAATGTACAGAGACTCACACTGGGACCTCTGCATCTGCACCACTGGCAGCCGGAATTTTTGCTCTAGCGCTGGAAGCAAAGTAAGATGTCACACAATTACCTTTGAAACTCCTCTCTCTCAGCCACCCCACCATCTTCCCTGAAACGTTGTCTATTTGAAAGTGGCACCATCTAATGCTGCAGCTCCACTTTTTGTCAGTCAGACTTGCTCAGCCTGATGACAAAAATAAGCAGCTACTTGCTTGAACACCTACTTAGCAAAGCAGAACCAATGTAAGTAAAACGTGATGACTGAGGAATTTTAGTCCATTTTGTGCATTGGCAACAATTGTTTACTGAGTTCTGGTCAATTGCACGTGTATCAGGAGAACATAATTTGAAGACAATAGGTTGCAGGAGTTTAAATTAAGTCTTTAGTCAATTTACAGAACCTTTTCTGTCAGTGATGAGACATAAAATGGAAGGTACTCAAGCTTGACTGTCAGAGCAGGCAGGGAGCAGGCAGGTTCAGATCCTGTAGGCCTGGTAGTCAGAATGTATGACTTAGGGTAAAAAAGAACAGGACAGGACAGGACAATGGCTTTTTCACACAAAACACTTCAGGCATTAGGGCGTAGGCTTAGTACTTGAATGGTGTAGGTTCAGCTCCATGTTCTATTGCATACTTCTTTGATGACATAAGCCAACGTCCTTAGGGCCATATTTTAAAGGGTAGAGTTAATCACAGATAGAATCAAATACCCAGTGAATTTTCAAAGTCCAGGTCCCATAAAGACTGGTGGGAAATACTAGTTTTGCTCGTTAACTTTAAATGCCTGAATAATTTTGAAGAATTGGACTCTGATCTTGCTAGATACCTGTTCTTCATTTACACAGAAATCTTGTCTACCTGGAGAAGTATAGTGACGATAAGCATGCGACATGCTCTGTATTTTAAAACAATGGGATGCCATACACATTCAGCGCATGTTCTCTTGCAGGCTAATAATTGAGAGAAAAATGATAGATAGCCCTGAAACAATTAACCAGGAACATTTTCTCAACAGCCCAAATCTGTCATGGAGGGACATGCAGCACTTGGTAGTGTGGACCTCAGAATACGATCCACTGGCTGGAAATCCAGGATGGAAAAAGAATGGAGCGGGACTGATGGTCAACAGCCGATTTGGGTTTGGACTACTCAATGCCAACGCATTGGTAGATTTAGCTGATCCCAAAAGATGGAAAGGTGTACCAGAAAAGAGAGAGTGCATTGTCAAAGACAAAAGCTTTGAACCAAGGTAAGAATTTGCATTAGCAGTAACTAAGCTTATGTCTAGCTTAGTAAAGCCTGAAGGATAGTATTCTGCACAGATTGCTCTGAACCAGACTCAGAAACTTCTTTTGATTCATTTGGTTTTGCCTTACTGTATTCCTCAGGGGCAGGCAAGCAGCAGTAATTTGCTTGCCTTCTTTAGTGTGAGACTGATGGAAATTACTAGCATGAAGTCTTAACAAAGAATAAGATTATTATGTCTGCTTGTGCAGCCAGCATATGGATGGATGATACTGTGAGACTGAACTGATCAGATAAGATACAAATGTTTAGACCGCTATCAAAAGATGAACAAAAAGATACCAAAGTCTCCCAGGGTTTTTTTTTAAAAAACATCTGTAATTAGTCTTAGCAATTCTTCTCCTGTGACAGGCATAGTATATGTTAAAATGAAGGTGATATACTGAGCTTTAGTCACATCCATAGCACGTCTCTTATGAAACACAAGTGTTTCAAAAGCTCACTGAAAAGACTTAGCAGCCACATTCCCAAATGTTCCCAGTATAGTGAGCTTAAACTGAGCACAACATACAGGCAAGTTGTAATTAGTCGGTAAACTGGTTAATCAATAAGGATATCTAGACCGTTTTTGTCTCCACTTGCTCCTTTATGGATTTGTTGTCTAGAAAAAATACAGCTATTTCAAAGATCGAAATTATACTGTGTGAGTGCACCAAAAATCTGTCTGTAGAAACATATTACAGTGTTTTGGAGTGTCACTGCTTGGTAACCTTATTATTTATGCTATTTTACTATCAATTTGCTTTTATAAGCTCTCTCCTTTCCACAGAGTGCTGATCAAGTACTGATGGGTGTAATACTGTCTGTTTATGTATTTTTATTGCAGTCCTCTATGTTACATTATAAAAACAAAGATCCCAAGATTCTGAGTTTAGAATTATTTATGTGGAGATTTAAATAAATAATGGAAATTGTGCAGAGAAAGCTATGCAGAGTAGCTCTCTGTACAGAGAATGTACAGAAGATGTAAGCTTTTTTTCCTTGAAATGGCATTGACTACAATGCTATTGACTACAGCTGTGCCTGCTGCATTACTTTAACTCCGTGATAACAGCCTTCTGGGTATTTGGATGAGGAAACTAAGTGTAAGTCTGATACAGTCCTGTGATGTAGCTGACAGCAAAGACTGTGTTTTTTGTAGTCTCTATGGGACAACGAAGTGTTGACAGAAACCCTTGATTATCAAAGTTGCTTGCTTGCTTCCAATCTTACTCAAGTTTGTCTTATGCAGTGCCTATCACTTGATCCACTTCAGTATTATCTGTGCTTCCAGAACTTTCCATGGTTTTTACTGGAGCATTCAAAAAAATGATGAATGTAGAATTTGTCTCTACTTCTTCCTTTCTCATCATTCTGAAATAGGTGTTAAATGTGTCATTTGCACTTCTCATAATGATCCAGAATCAGAAGTTTCTGTGACTAATCAAAGAACTCCTGTAATTTTGCCAGATTATTAAGAGCAAATGAGGAAGTAATCATTGAAATTCCCACAAAAGCCTGCGAGGGTCAAGATGACTCCGTTGCATCTCTGGAGCATGTGCAGCTTGAGGCAACAATTGAGTATTCCCGTAGAGGTGATCTTCATGTCACTCTGGTATCTCCATCAGGTACAGGAGGCAGACACGCTTTGTTTGTGTTGCTCTAGTGTGTGACATTTGTTTCATTAAAAACCACCTCTGTGTTCTTCAGTGGTTTAAAAAAAGCTAAATATATTGTTAGATAAATCTAGTCACCTCCACCAGGTGAGTGTGAGGACGAAGCATCCTAGGGACTAGAGAACTGGTTCTCTGAAACCCCTTTCCAGCCTTCACGTGTTCTGGGTTATTTTTGTGAGGTTTGAAAATCATACTTCAGACAATGAAGGCACCGTTTCTAATATGTTTTCATTCTGGCAACAGGACCTATAAAAACGGAGAGTTCCTGGCAGACAACAAATTATAGTTCAATAGTGTTTATCAGCCTTACTGTGATTTAACAAACTAATGGAAAACAGGGTATCCGACTCCCTAGATTTCATGTAACTGTGTCTCCCCTTTGGTGTATTTAAAAACACAGTGTCTCTGTTGGGCACCTTAGTACAACTATACTAAATGTGCTAGAATATGGCAAGCTATCTTGGCAATGCCCTGAAATAACATCATAAGGAGAAAAAAGAGGAGAATGAGTGTAAACAACTTTGCAGAGAGTGAGATCTGTTAGATCAACTGATACTATTAGAAAAAACAGACAACCTTTCAGGTATGAATTGAAACATCAGGCTAATCTAATTTACTGATATTAAAGGCTAGTCTAGTAATTCACAGATAATGAACCAGTAGAGCCTTGTTCATATCGTTATTGCAGGACCTCACTAGAAAGCAGGCTTAAGATACTGTACATACAGTATATTTCCAAACTCTGCCTTGTCTGGGATTCCTTTTAAGCCTAACCTTAATTCTTCCTTTTCTGAGTTTACCTTTTGTCTTATGGGAGCAATGGTGCTGTGAGGTGTTTTACCCTTGACTCTTGGTGGTATTTTCAAATTTAATTCCGTCTTAGATAAATTTTAGTTTGGGAGTAAATATATGGACTGTCTCTAGGTACATCATGGAGATGACAGCAACAGTAGCTCTCATTCTACTTTTATAGAGGTATTTCCCTCCCAAGACACTGTTCTACTGCTAATATGTAGGAAGCATGGCTTCATCTTAGAAAAACACCCCTTTTTGAAAGACTGATGACAGTAGTATGTTCTTCATCTCTGTATGTATTTCTGTGGGTTTAGCTGAGATAGGAGTAGTCAAGTGCTGCTGCCTCCACTATTGTATCATGTTGCTATCATGGTTAAACTGTTCTTTCCCTTAGTTCTTGCTGGTTTTCCACTTCCCTGAAAAACTACCACTACCAAATGTATGTCATTCCTTTTCTATATGTATGGTGTTACCTTTAAATATATTTATAGCTTGTGATCAGGCTCCCTGGGGCTTCTCTGCTCCTTATGTGTAAATATAGCCCCCTTGCTCTCTCCTTATATGCAAACAAGCACAACAAATTTCCTGCTGTGCAGCAGAATCTCTTCTGCTGCAAAAATACTTAGTGAACTGCAGCATTTTTGTAATAATAATAACAATGCAAATGCTTTTCACCCTGTTGGAGTTCCAGGCTGTAACAATTTACATCCACTCAAAAAAAAAAACCCAACAGCGATGAATTCACCACTGCGTGAGCTGGTTTGCCTTCAAAACTTCCATCTCAGAAGTTTCCTGAACTGTTCATGAGTGGAAAATACTGGTTCTGTCTGACGTCTGTTTCTTATGCTTTACGTGCATCCACTAGTTTTTTGTGTTAGAGATTGAACACTAAGCAAGATGCATCTTTTTAGCGTGACCTAATGTCATAGTTTTTATGCTCTTAAAAACTGCTGTGAAAATAATTAAAGGAACACTGGTCAGAAATAGCATGTTTCCTGTTCCACAAGCCACTGTTAAATAGTGTATTTTTGCAGGTTACCTATGCACTAGATAGTGTGCAAGCTGAACAATGTGAAAAGTAAAAGCGGACATTGTATGAGCAGTCACTACTGTTGATCTTGCACTAACACAGGGACCAGCACTGTCTTACTGGCTGAGAGAGAGAGAGATAAATCTCCCAATGGCTTTAAGAACTGGGACTTCATGTCTGTTCACACATGGGGAGAGAATCCAACAGGCACCTGGGTTTTAAGAATTACTGATGTGGTAAGTCTGTCTGTATGTTAACTAAAATGGTCACTAACCACTACCAAGCATGTTGAATAGTGAGTCTTCTCATTAAACAAGCTACAACAAGAGTTCATTTACACTAAATACCCATCTGGATTAAAGATTAAAGAAAAAAGATAGGGTCAGATTTTCTTGTTCTTTACATAAATGCAAAGAACCATCCTCATTTCACTGACATGTACTTGTCAAAAAAATTTCATGCCTATGTTTTTCACACATTATATGTCACTAAAAGAAATCACTTAATGTAATTTTCTGTGATTCATGGAGTGAAATATGTAATCGAATTAACATATGATTAACTGCAAATTAGGTTTTTCTGCAGAAAAGAACGCAGGATAGATCTAGTCTTCTCTTAGTGCATGTGCATAATTTTCATTAACTCAAAACCTTTTGAATTAATGAATTTCTGGTGACCTCAGAGAGCTATTCTGATGTATACCTTTCCCTAACTTCTTTCTTAGAGTAATTACTGCTGAACGTTTAAGGATTAAAGCCAAGAAATCTACAGATATGAAATAAATAAGTTTACTAAAACCACCTGGGGATATGGATTACAACAGCGAGACACCAGAATAAAGCTGCTTGATAGGCAACTGAAAAATCATTCTCTTCAAAGAGAGAGTGATCAAGCGCACTTGTCTTTGGAGAATTTCATTGAATTTGTCTGTTAATAAGCTTGTCATTAGGGGTCAGATCCTGCCAGAACCTGAATGCTTCATATCAGACACTGAGCCTCCAACCCCTATTGGCCTCAAGTTGTAAACAGGAGGATAATGCCAAGTACTAAGCAGATAAACAAGGCAGTAGAAGTAAATATTATTATCAACAGTTTAGTCTTAATACTGCAGGCTTATAGATAACACCATGGTTACAGATATCCTGCTCTTTGTAATTAATATAATGCATTTTTTGGAACGAAGTTAAGAAGAGCATTTTGTTTGTAATTATCTCTCATTTTCCATTTTCATGTAAGAGGTTCCTGAAACTTACAATAAACCAAGCTTTTTGTCCTCAAGAGGTATAATGCACTAAAAAGTTTTGTGATTCCTGAAGTAAGTCTTCACATTAATGACCCTAACTGAAATCACAGATTTCCAGGCAGAGTTACTCAAAATTTAGTTGTCATGTAAGTTGTGTACGTAAAACAGAATATTATTGCAAATTACTATTCCAGTGCTAACTTTTGTGGGGAAATTGCCGAGGAATGGCTTAGTGAACAAATACTAATAACACAAAATACTACTTCAGAGGTAATTTTTAGCATTCTGTGTTATGACAGAATTCCATTGATGCTTACATGATTAATTAATAATTATGTTGCATCAAAATGTGAGATTTGGAAGTAGTTAAGCCATTGTATTAAATCCCTCTTTCTGATATATCCTGTCTCTAATATATCAGGCTTTTAGTGTTTATAAATCATTGCCTAAATATAGATACTGAAAGCCTTATAATTTATTTCAGTCACTTCTGTCTACTTTACAATCAAGTGTCCTATTTCCTCTTCTTATGGCCTGAGAACCTATGCTAATGCCATGCTTGTCCTTTAGTCCAGAAGAATACAAAATGAAGGAAGGATTGTAAACTGGAGATTGATTTTGCACGGCACTGCTGCCCAGCCTGAACATATGAAGCAGCCACGTGTGTACACGTCCTACAATGCTGTGCAAAATGACAGAAGAGGAGTGGAGAAGATGACGGACTTTGTAGAGGTAGTGTTATGTTAATTTTTTTCCTTATGTATTTTTCAATTTATAAGAAAATGATACTTTTTCCTAGTAAGAAGACTAGAAAATCATTCTGTATTCATTTCACCTAGCTCCTGACCACTTCTCAGTTGTGTATTGTAATTTCGTCCATGTCAAAACTGATATTTTTATTAGCCTCTGTTTTCCTATGCCAACATCTAAGGGTTTTAGGATGGTAAGAGGATATTGCTGCTAAAGCAGTGAACTCAATAGCTAATTCAGTTGAGTGGTACAAGGAGGGAGGAAAACACTTCCGACAGACACACTAAATTTATGTAATTCTAGTGAGAGCAAGTGTCGCATCCAGACTGAGCTTTGCCTGCTGGAATGGTTCCAGGGAGTTTGGAAGGAAGTTAGTAACAAAAGACATGACAAAAGTCAGGGACTCACTGATTCAGAAGTTTTGGTTAAGTGAATCTATTGGTGCTAGGTCCTTTGTCACCTCTTCTTTACCTTTCAGGTAGAGTGCTTTAAACATACTCCAGGCTTCTGAGAGTGACAGTGGGTTTCTGGATGCACGGGATGTTAGTATTGTACATTTTCACAATACTTAGAATCATAGAATCATAGAA
>NW_009207492.1:0-12615 GCF_000690835.1 Fulmarus glacialis
GGTCTTCCAGTACGTGGGGAAGGCGGCCAAGCGGAAAGACCGCGTCTTCGTGTGGGGCTTCTGCTACTCGGGCGCCCTGGGCGTCCCCAGCTTCGTGAAGCCGGACGTGGGCTGGAAGAAGCCGCGGCGGATCCAACCCACGCCCTACCGGCTGGAAACGGAGGAGAAGGTGGGCCCGGGGGTGGCGGCGGTTTTATCCCGACAGGGTAGCGTTAACGTTGCTTCTCAAACACCGGGGACCCTCCTCTGTCCATGCCAGTTAATCTTGGGATTTCTTCTCTCACCTTTGAAGGGCGTTAACGAATCTGATTTAAAGACTTTGCCGTGGTTCTTTTTTTTTTATTCATATGGTGGTATTCTTCAGGGTGATTTTTGGTATAACTACAGTAGCATACAGTTTGGAAGGTACATATCTATATTCTTTTGTCAGAGCCATAAAAGAGCAATGAACAACATTCATCAGAGAAATAGGGCCTCGTTTTCAGTGGCTTTCGTGGCTACTTTCACCTTGACAAAATTGGAAGCTTGTGTTGAAAATCATGTTATTCTTTTGATACATGTTTCAAACATGCTCTGCTGTCCAGTTCAAAGAAGGTCAGAGCTGTTATACTGGGCTTTTTTTGGCAAAAGAAGTAAAGCAGGGGGATGTTATTCTCTTAACACCTCTTTGTGTTTTTTTGGATTTTTTTTAATCTACAGCTGCTGCAGGTCAGCAAATAGGTCTTCCTGTTGTGTTTGAATGGGTCCAAAATAAGGCAAAAATAAAGACGCACACACACAAAACCAAAATTCTAGGGCAGTAATGTTGGATTTGAGTTTACACCATTGTGCTTATCACTGAAGAGTGTTTCTGATCATTTTTGCAAAGACAATATGTACCATGAATTTGGGCTGTATTTGGATATGGGCTAGTAAAGGAGGAATGCTGATGAACAAATAGCGTGGGGTGGAACTTGTTTTTTCTAATCCATAGCTTATAACTGAATGGTGTGGGTTTCCTTTGTCTTCAAAGATATCCTCTGCTGCCTGCGGTTATGGATTCACGCTGCTGTCCTCTAACACCACGGACATCACTAAAGTGTGGGGCATGGGGCTGAACAAGGATTCCCAGCTTGGATTTCAGAGAAGCAGAAGAGATCGAAGTAAGGATTGAGGTGGTGTAAGGGCTTACAGGGCGGCATTACAGGATAGATGTGATGTGGGAGACTTTGGGTTAAAGGCATAAAAAGAAGGCATAAAAAAGGCATAAAAAATGTCCAGAAGGCTTTGATGCAGATTGCAGGGCTATGCTTTTTTTTTTTAAAAAAAAAAAGCTATGGTTTTGGGTAGTTTGTAACTGATCAAGGTATGCGTTTGTTCTGTGCAGTGCCTGGATGTAACTAAAGTCTGAGTAACTATTTATTCTGCAGAAGTGTGTGTGTGTTGGTTAAGGTGTTGCTTTGAATCTCTATGGTTTGATAGTAGACAATGTAGTGTACTAGTTCATAAAACGGTTTTGGCAAGATGATTTGCTCACTTCTGTTGCCTTTACATCTATAAACTAATTTCCTTTCCCACAGAGATCTTTTTGTACAGTCAGTGGAATTTTGTATGAAGCTGTAGGGGTTTTTATTTTAATACCAACTTGTATTTTGAAGGAAGAACATGTTATTCAGTCATTCTGTCTTATACCAGGCTCTCAAATGCATTTAAGATGATGATTTCTGTGCAGAGCATTGCAGCCTTCCACCTAAGACAGATACGAAAAACACAAACTTAATTCCCTTATAGAATTGGTGTCTCTAACTGTTTGAAAACATTCTTCCATGTTAAAAGCAGTTTTTCCTCTTTATAGTGTATAAGAGCATAATCCATTAAGGTATGGTGCATCTGATATGGGCAAAAGATTAAACTTTGTGGAGAAGGAAAAGAAAATTGCTGCTACTGTGCAGAATGCTGAAGTTTGCAGTGGTGCTGCTGCTGTGCATTGCTGCTAGCATACTGTATAGATTTCCAAGAGTGTGTGCATGCAGCAAGTGTGTGTGCTTAAACAGCAGCTGCAAAATGAAGGGACCGCAGAAGCCTCCAATCACTTCTACTTTTAAAGGTTTCAGCTCTTACTCTGTCTTAGTTCTGTAACTGTTGATGTCTCAGGAGTGTCCTGTCATTTTCTTGTTTTTCATCTGACCTACAGATTATTTTTGCCAGAGAATCCGTAAATAGGTTATGCGGTTCAAGCCCTTCTAAGTAAGGGAGTGTTCAGTGTCCTTAGGATCTGTTGAAAGTGGTGTGCAGATCAGTGGGTTTGCTGCTGCTCCATGTTTAACTTCCCACAGACAAGCTTCCTGTTGGATATGCTGCTTGTTACTCAGTTTTACAAACTTACTTTGGTACCTGCTAGTTCTAACACTGTGTCCCCGTAGATGATTTGTTTCCAGGGGAATTTGCAACCTTCTGACTTTTAGATGGTTGTGTTTCATGTTCTAACGTGAGCTGTTTCTAAGCTAAACTACTAATATTTTGCTCTCACTCTCCCCTGCCTTAGCCACCTCGTTGTCTCTTCTCCCTAAAATCCCTCAGATATCAGTGATGATACTGAGTTCATTACCACAGATCCCAGTAGCTTGTGACTCTGCTGGAAGGAACAGAGAGAGGGAGGACAAGGTTTTTTGCTTTGTGACTTCCACATCTCTTTAGACAGATACAACCTCGCTGTCTTTCAGTTCCTGCTATGTTGCAAGGCAGGCTCCCGCCATTTGCAAACAGCCAGGTGTGATGCCTGTCCTCGCATCAAGTAGTGTCTTACTGTAAAAGGGTATGTGTAGATTTTCTGGTTTTTTTAATTGAAGGCAGTGAGAACTAGTTAAAGCACTGCTACATGTGAGCAGAATACTGCTTTGGGTCCTTTGAGATTTGATTTCACTTGTTACAGTGGCTTTCTTTGATATCAAAGCTTTTTGTCTCCCCTTAACCTTTTCCCTAGTACTGATTTATGTTTTGCTGTTCGTTCTTTTTTTTTTCTTCCCAATTGACCATAACTGATTACATATTCTTCAAGTTACTAAATCTTCTCTTTCTAGTAAAGCCTGTCATTTTCTTTCATAAACCTTAGATCTCTTATCCCCTATGGAGCCATGCTAGCTAGTGTTTCTTGCATTCCTTTTTTCTGAAAAGGCCTTTAATCTACTGTTCTTTAAATATGAAGCCCTAAGATTTTTTTTGTTCACCTTTCGTGCTGTCTTTTTGCTATTACTGCTATTGTACCTTGTTTGCAATATCCCCAGTGGCACAGAGTACTTAGTTTGTGCTTGGTGTTAAGCGCTCTAGTAATCCAGCCTTATTCACCAAAGTGGTTGAACATAAGGCTGAAAGCCTCGGTTTCTCAGTTCTAGCCACCTGAAGCCTTAATAACATTCAGCTTCTAGGTATGGTGGATTTTTGATTAGGCAGTGATTATTGGCTTCAGCCATCCCTATGGCTTTTAACTTCTTCCCCGCCCCGATGAATTCTAGTCAACCTTTTACTTTTGTTAGTATCTTGGCTTTCTAAGATACATCCGCTTTTGTAACAAAATAGAAGCAAGTGTGTGTATGTACAACAGGATCAGTGAATATATGATGAATTTGCTTTGTGGAAGCTACTGACTTTTTAAATTTCTCTCTCTTCCTTAAGCTAAGGGCTATGAATATGTCTTGGAACCATCTCCAATTCCATTACCATTGGAGAAGCCGCAGCAAACTCGAGTCTTGCAGGTGTCCTGTGGGAGAGCCCATTCCCTGATCCTGACAGATAGTGAAGGAGGTATAGTATCACTTGTGCTGGTGACAAGGGCTGCCTGACTATGCTTTCATTAAAAGCTCTGGAAAAGATTGTCTTCTGTCCTTCAGAACTAGACCCCGAATGCACTGTCTGCACTGTAAATGTGATGCAGGTAGCTGTTGGCCTTTGTGGGGTTGCTACCGGGAGGGAGAGCCCTGAGCTGATAACCATGTGTTGAGCTCTGCTTGGCTCAAGCTGTAAATGTGTTGGAAGCTTTTTTGCTACAAGTATTGCAAAATATGTTTTGTTTATCTAGCCCCAGGCCTCATTTAAGTGTAGCCTATTTGTCTTGTTCAGTCAGATGTGTTTTTGAATGCAGTTTTGGATGGCTATGCCAATACTCCAGTGTTACTTTCCCCTTGAAGCCCCAGAGTGCTACGTTTATAAAAGCGATTAATAGGCCTTTATACAGAAGATCCTGTGTGTGAATTGGCTCTCCACGTCTCTGGGAATTCTCTGGTGCAGTGGCTTCAGTGCTGTGCTGAGCGATCCAGTGCTGCTTATCAGTGGGTGAGCTGGTTGGTTGGTTGATTTAACGCTCCTGTGGGAGCACTGATCTATTTCTGAGTCTCCTTGGCAACGGCAGGATGAACTAGGCAATTACTGAAAAACAGCCAATGGGCTCCAGGTACCGCTACTGTGCCTGCAACAATATTGCCGGGATACTGTTGACGAAAATGGATTCAGTCACTTGAATTTAAGTGGACTTGGTTTGAAGAAAGCTTATGCCAATTTTTACAGTACCGTGTTCCACCTTTCATACAGAGGACCACATAAAAATATTTTGTGTACCTGAAAAGAGGCTTTCAGGGAATTGGACAGTAATAAAACTAGTGCCTTTTATCATTGTTTTTCAGTTTTCACCATGGGGAACAATTCTTATGGACAGTGTGGCCGGAAGGTTGTTGAAGATGAAACTTACAGGTGAGAATCGAAAGATCCTGAACTTCCTTAATGTTAAAAACGTAATTGCATGAAGACAACGCTACAGAAAAGCCTGGAGGTGGGAAAAATCTGCTAGTATAAGGATGCTATTTAAGATTAAGGAGTCTGAGAACAGGCTTTTATGCTGCAGGCATCATATAAATGGCCTGGCTTTAAACCCAGGCTGGGCACGAGCACTCTTCTAACCACATTCACAAAAGACAGAAAGATGTCAGCATGTGGCAGTTTTCGTAGGGCATAGTGAGAAAACCCAACCTTCATAAATTGCTTGAGGTGATTGGTGTTAGTAGTCAATCTTTCTCCCTTTAGCCTCTCAGAGTGCAAGTGCTATTTCTGAGGGTGTTAGAAATACCATTTAATGGTGAAAGAGGCATCCTTCTGTTGAATCTCTTTTTGCTATAACTGCCTTTGAATCCGTAGTGCTTTTGCTTTACAGGGTTTTTGTGGGCCACACCAAAGCACATCATAGAGATGTAAGTGGATATGATGTAAGTGGATAGTGGGAATATGTTGAAAATTACTAATTCCCTGGCAGGGCCTAGAAGAGATCTTGCTGATTACGCTCTCTGTGATCCATAAGACTTGGCCTGTAGAGTTTAAGAAAATAGCTGTAATTTAGCTAGCGTTTTTTCACCTTGATGCTGGAAGTTTGTCATTGGGTTGTTCATAATTCCTGTTTTTGTGAAAGAATGAAATGGATGTTAACACTACATTATTTGTGCCCTGGGATTTAAATCTGGTTAATCTCTACTTAAGTGTAGTGTTTATGTAGGTATTGCAGTATTATCTAGTGTCTGTGCTCATTCCAGACTAGGGAATGCGTTTGAGGATTGCTCCCACTCCCAGTTCCCATGAGGGATTATATTTAAAAAGTGACAGTTCTTAACTTCTTAAATAAGAGGATGCAAAATTACCTTCCTTCTTTGTGCAGTCATTTTACAGTCGAACTACGCTCTTTGAATATGTAAGAGAACGTGAAAGAATCTCTCTTCTTGTAATAGCAAAGTGGCTTTCAGTAAAGGCAGGTTTACCTTCACATTTTTCAGTTGCAGTCCTCTGAAATCCTCTGTGTTGCCTTTTCTCTTCTCGGTGGTTGTTTGATGGTGTCCAGTGAAAGCCATCTAATTCATCAGCTGAAGGAGTTTGACAGCAGAGTTGTCCAGGTAAGAGGATCTTCTGAACTGAATTTTGAAGGTGGATTGAAAACTGGCTGAACAGCTGAGCTCAGAGGGTGGTAATCAGTGGCGCAAAGACTAGTTGAATGCCAGTCACTAGTGGTGTATCCCAATATTGGGTCCAATCCTGTTTAACATTTTCACTAATGATCTGTATGACGGGGCAGGGTGTACCCTCAGCGAGTTTGCAGGTGACACAGAACTGGGAGGAGTGGCTGATACAGCAGAGGGTGGTGCTGCCATCCAGAGGCACCTCAACAGGCTGGAGAAATGGGCTGACAGGAACCTCATGAAGTTCAACAAGGGGAAGGGCAAAGTCCTGCACCTGGGGAGGAACAGCCCCAGACACCGCTATATGCTGGGGGCTGACCGGTTGGGAAGCAGCTCTGCAGAAAAGGCCCTGGGGGTCCTGGTGGACACCAGGTTGACCATGAGCCAGCAGCGTGCCTTTGCTGTGGAGAAGGCAAATGGCATCCTGGGCTGCATTAGGAGGAGGGTTGCCAGCAGGTCAAGGGAGGTGGTCCTTCCCTTCTACTCAGCACTGGTGAGGCCACGCTCGGAGTATTATGTCCATTTCTGGGCTCCCCAGTACAAGAGAGACATGGACATACTGGAGAGAGTCCAACGAAGGGCCATTGAGGTGATGAAGGGACTGGAGCATCTCTCCTATGAGGAAGTGCTGAGAGAGCTGGGACTGTTCAGCCTGGAAAAGAGAAGGCTTGGGGGAGTGTGTCTTTAGCAATGTATATAAATACCTGAAGGGAGGGTGCAAAGAGGACAGAGCCAGGCTCTTTTCAGTGGTGCCCAGTGACAGGACAGGAGGCAGTGGGCACAAACACAGGAGGTTCCCTCTGAACATCAGAAAACACTTCTTTACTGTGACTGAGCAGGTTGCCCAGAGAGGTTGTGGAGTCTCCCTGCTTGGAGATATTAAAAAGCCCTCTGGACACGGTCCTTGACAACTGGTTGTAGGTGGCCCTGCTTGAGCAGGGGGGTTGGGCCAGATGACTTTCACAGGTTCCTTCCAACCTTAACCAGTCTGTGATTCTGTAAAGAAAAATATCAGTATGCAAATCATTCAATTGAAGCTCTTTGAAATGATGAGGCGATCTACTCTATGGTTGCTTATAAAAAGCACAAGGCGGCATTTTGCTCCGTGCCTCTGCAGGGCAGTTGCAACTGGCAATGAAGGGTCTGAACTTACTGAAGAATTTGATGGGAATGCCAGTGCAGTGTTTGCTTGCTTGTCTTCTAGGTAACACCTGCATGGCAGGGAAGTTGTTCTGATGCCTCATCTTTTGGTGTCCCAATTCCTTGCTCTTGTTCCCCTTTGGCGCTTTTATATCGATTGAACTGTTTTATTTTGAATTTTCTCTTCCCCATTTCAAAAGTGAGCTGTGAGACCGTCCACTTAGACTAGCCAGCATTTCCCTAGGGCAGGTCTCTAGGAGAGCAAGGGACTGCAGAGCAGCATAAATGCCTGCACACGGCTGCAGTATTTCCAGGCACAGGAGCAGTTTGCTAGTATGTCTATGCCTCTGTAGCAGTACTCTGTGGGCAGACGTTGCTCCTGTTCCATGCGGCATCCTAGAAAGCAAGGGTCATTTATTTAGGTCCGCATGATGAGTGTGCACTGTGGTACATCCTGACGATGTTTTGAATTAGGCTTGTAGACTTCGGTTTGGATTTTTCATGATTTTTTTTTTCCCAAGGGGGTTGAATAATTGGTACTTGTTTGTACTTTGACAGCAGTTATGTGCTTAATATTCTTGGTAGTCAATCTCTAACTTGTGGATTAAATTCCTTTAATTTCTGGCTAATTTTTAATGTCTGCTTTTGAATAAAGATCTTGGCTTTAATTCATGCCAAGCCTGTGGCAGACATGATTGCTAGTTCAACATAAATGTCAGTTTGAGAACAGATGTGTTCCTAGAGCGCTTACATGGCAAGGAATCAATAGCAGTTTGTAGCTGGCATTGAGCGCCATGTGATAGCACTCTGGGAAGGGAGATCTCTTATTTACTCTTTGCTGTTTTATTGTGTTGCACTGCTGAATCGAGCTTTCTGTTAACTAGCCCTTGTTTTGGATCTCAGAACAAATCAACTGCAACATCACTTCCCACAAAGAAAATTCTGCTGTATCGTGCTGTTCTTAGCCTTCCCTCAATGTTGAGCCATTTGATCTGGAGAGAAAGGGCAAAATCTGAGCTGATGGGCATTGTAGAGGTTGATTGCTCAATTTGTCTGCCAGTAATGCTTCATTAAATCAATTCTGAACACTTGACCTTTCCTGACCAGCTCGTGACTTTTTGTTTGCGTGCAGGTTGTGTGCGGGCAGGACCACAGTCTGTTTAGAACCAAGAAAGGTGCGGTCTACGCCTGTGGATGGGGGGCTGATGGACAAACAGGTAGGAGCTCAGCTCAGCTTGCATTTCAGTGAATTGATGAATGTAGAAAGCTGTCCTAATTCAGAGCTTGTGATGTATATTTGTCTTGCATGTGTGGGCAGAAAGGGGCTCGTATATTTCCAGCTGTGTGCAGATGTTCTCAATACTCTTGTGCAACCAAACTGAGAAAAAACAGTTCATTTTTAGAGGAGCTCTCGGATGCCACGCTGGCAATCCAAGCATGCAATCGGAGGAGAATGTGTCTGCTGTTTGAAGCTTGTGAGGGGATGTGGAAGTGGCATGGGAAGATTAGCTCCCCAGTTCTGTGCAGGCTTTGCTTCCCGATTCTCATTTCAGGGTCTGTTTTGCTTCTTGCTCCTTTTGAACTTTGGCAGCTACTGCTGTCTTAGCATGCCATCTTTGGCCAGGCCCTTGTCCTGGTGGCTCCTGCTGTCAGAGGACTTCCAGTCCTTCCTACTGCTTAGTCTTGTGGCTCCTGAAGCTGGGTTCTGCCCTTGGTTCTCTTGTGCAGACATACTGTAGCTCATCTTGTTTGTCATCTACATTCTGGCCTCTTGTCCAGGCAGCTCTTTGTCATGTAATGTGTTTCCTTCCCAGCCTCTTTTGCTGCTTCACCTGCTGTTGTCTCAACTGATCGCAGTGTGCTGTCGCTCATGGCTCTCCTTGCAGAAGACAGGATGCAGCTTGTTTGTGAAACTTCACCTCTGTCGGGATATCTGCCTAGTTTGGTTACTGCTCTCTCAAACCCTTTGGTCCATGCAGACAAGAGAGATGAGGGCCTAGACTGTTTGCCAGGTGTGATTGTACAAAGTTGTTTTGTACTCTAGAGAGGTAGCTTTGGCTAGTAGAACTGGTGTTTGTGGCTGCTTGTCCATTGAAGCTGGTAGTTAAGAGATACGGACAGAAAGATTTCTTTTGGAGGGAGTGTGATTGAGTTATAACATGACAAAATGGTCCTATGTAGGCGTTAAAAGTATGTCTGGAAAAAAATTCTTCATCATCTGTCTACTTCTTTCCTTTCAGGTCTTGGACACTACAACATCACCAGTGTTCCTACTAAGCTATGTGGTGACATTGCTGGAGTAAACATTATCCAGGTCTCTTCCTATGGGGACTGTTGTCTGGCTGTTTCAGATGAAGGAGATGTCTTTGGTTGGGGAAATTCAGAATATTTGCAGTTGGCATCTGTCACAGAAACCACACAGGTCAGTTGGCCTGGGGGCATGTTTTTACATGTTTAAGTTCAGCTGCTGCGCACGGTTAAAAATTACACACTTCTCCCTGCTCTGGGTTCTTTTGACAGCAGTATAAATCAATATAACACCACTAGCAGGCTGGTTTTACCTATGCTTACAAAACCAATCTGCTTGAAATGGTTATATAGCTTTAGGGCAGTATGTTTCCCAGCTATTGATAGGCAAAGGCTTGTGTGACCTCACCTCAGTTTGTTAGTCTTATAAAGGAAGAGTACAGCCTGTGCTCTCCTTTCCCCATCCCATGGACTTCGCACCAAATTGAGATCCAGCTCGAGTGCTGGTGCTGGTTTCAGGATAGGAATTAGTCCTTTGGCTGGCTAATCTAGAATTTCGAGTGGTCCTGCTTTGAGCATGGTGCTGCTCCAGATGACCCCTGGAAGTCCCTTCAATCAACCCATATGTTGGTGAATTTTTCATGAACAACCTTAGTAGGTTTATAGCTGAGTCCTTAACAAATCCCAGTTTCTCACAGATAAAAGTTTTTTGGGGCAAAAATATAGTGCTGACTTGACACCACGCATTGTAGTACTGAGGTAATTAGGCAGATGGTCTCCTCTTAACAGTTAGTGTGGGAGATGGAGTCAGGGAATTAATTAATACTCAAGCTATTCTTGGCAGAAGGCTAAGAGCAGACAGTTGCATTAGTATGGCTTTAGTAAAATATGTACCTTTGTTTCCCATGCCTCTCCTGATGTATCCTTAATGTAGGGCTAATGTGTGAGACCCATAAGGCCTGAAGACAATGACCAGGTTAAGTAGTGTAATAGTTTCCCGTCTGGGTGCTCGATGGAGGTCAGAGGGGTCTGAAATGGATGAATGGCATGTTTGCCAAAGCGGGAGTTTTAGGTACAATATAGATAAAGTCCAAACTGTGGAATAGCAGAGCTGGATATTATCTGTGAAATCAGAAGTCACTGTTCACATGTGTCAAGGCGTGTAGGTTTCTGTTGTATTGAACTATACCAAATAAGAGTGACTTTCTTTGAGTGATTTTTTCCTTAGTATGTTCAAAAATGCCACCACAGACCAAATTTTAGTGATCTTGTCCATTGTGAAAACTTGCAAATGTGCTCGCCTATTGAGTTTCCCATTGTGTCTGACTTACAGAGCCAGGGATATAAGCAGACATTAAGCATTCCCAGCTTTGTTGCCATGCATGTAAGCTTTCCAGTGGGTAACTTTTTCCACTTTGTCCACACTTAATGAATTTCATGTAGTTTTTTTAATCTTGGGATTTGCATTCATTCCATTATTCAGGCAATAAAGGTTGTCTGTGTCAGGAATTCAGTGTATGTAAGCTCTAACCAGAACTAGAGAACAAGTTAAAAATGGGTGTCTAGTTTGCATTTTATTACCTTGTCTCTAACGACTCTCTTGCAACCTCATACAGGTAAATGTTCCTAGACATTTACCATTCAAGATTGGGAAGATAAAGGAGGCTGCATGTGGAGGGACTGGCAATATTGTGCTAACGGGTGAGTTCACTTTTACAATCATCCTCTTTAGTGCAAGGCCATGCAGTAGGTGGATTGTAACATAATGGAGCAAGCATCTTGTTCACTGGAAACAGGGAGGTACTGTCTGGTACGAGGAAAGCTGGGAGACTGAGAAACGTGTGATTTAAGAATGTACTAGGGGAGTTATTTTCAGTAGCTGCAGAGCATTGCTTCCAGTGTGTGCTGTTGTTAGCGCTTACGCAAACTATAACAAGAGCGTGGTCACTGCTTGCTGTTCTGATCCCTTGTTTGTTATCATACGGGCCATGTGTGGCCTGTAATGAAAATGGATACAAGGAGGAAGTAAGGTAACGCTTGAGAGAAAGAAGAGGCCTTCAGACTCGATACAAATCTGACATGTAAATAAATCTTGATAAACTAGCCTGGAAATTAGAGGGTTCTGGGAACAACGAAACTCTACAGCAGGCTTCTTGGTGAATGCTGCTTTGGATTGCCAGTGGCCAGGGGAGCACAACTTGAAAGTCACGGAATAAAGGAGTGAGGGAAAGGATTGCACTATTTTTATGAAGGATCATCTCAAAGAAGACGTTCATATATATAGTGCAGTTGCTGTGATGACAAGACATTTGAGCTTCTAGCATGAAGGGAGCAGAGCTAGCAGACACAGCAACTTACTCTGTCTTATGCTGCCCAAGTGCTGCCTTTCCCAGGCACCCAGCTTAAGGCAGAATGCCAAACAGAGCGACCAGGCTACCACTGGTTTGGCCATGCCTCAAAGGAAAAAGCAAAGATAATAAAACATTCAGCCTCTGTCCCATCAGTCAGTAAGCTGAAGTATTTTATCCAGCCCACGCTGTGTTGGCATTTTTTCCCCATGAAAGTTTTGCCTGTGAAGACTGATCTGCTTGCACAGCTTAGGAAAAAATTAAGGCATTTGAATGGGTATGCATTGTTTGTTACATTTAAGTAATCAAAAGGTGCTAGACTGCTCTGGGAGAAAGCAAAATATCCCTTTGGATCTGATTAACTCTTGGTCATGGCATGAATTTCAAGCACAAGCACAGACTTTCTTACAGAATGTGTTCTTATTGTAATACAGAAGAAGGAAATGTTTTTGTCTGGGGATATGGAATTCTTGGGAAAGGACCAAACCTAATAGAGACAGCAGTGCCAGAGATGATCCCACCCAGCCTTTTTGGCTGGTCAGACTTCAATCCGGACATCCGTGTTGCTCACATTCGCTGTGGACTCAGCCAGTTTGCGGCACTTACAAGTAAGTTTCTAGTCCTACTGTCATGGAGAAGTCCCGTTGTCGTATTATTGGCAGTTAAAAGAAAAACAAAAAAGTGCCCATCTTTCTTTAAACTTAAAGCACATTGGAATGCAACAGGAGGGGCGGGCAGCACATTTACAGGTGTCAGCATGGTTTCTAACATAGGTACTGCACTGACTTATGCTTTAATTAAGTGTTACTCTTCTAAACCAAACAAAAAATTTCTCTCAAACAGGAAACCTGGGAAGATTTTTTTTTTTTCATTTCCTTGTACAGAATAAGTCAGTCAGTTGCACTTTAGAA
>NW_009207492.1:12646-20642 GCF_000690835.1 Fulmarus glacialis
CAGGAATTTATGTGATAAATGAACAAACTAAAACTGAGTCTAAAGTGGAGCTACATGTCAGGGTTTCTTGGCTCTTCTAACCAATTCAGTTAGAAATCTGAGGGGAAGACCTACACATTTAACAGGCAAAGGGTATGATACTCTGGTATGTACACCCTGTACTCGACACCAGCCTTTAAAGGAAATTCTGAATTTAAAAGTAATTTAAAAATAGGCAGCAGAGGGCAGCAGCACAGAAACCCCATGTGCTTGGTAGCGAAAGTAATAGTTTACTAATGAATAGTGCCAGGTGCCAACATGCTTGGTCCTTCCTGGGGAAGTGGTGTGCATGACACTGTCAGTCAGGTTACAGGGTGCTTGTAACTGGTCTACCCCTGGTATGCAGGAGGCATTAGAAACTGTGTTCTGATTAAATTGAACTTATGTTACAGATAGTGTTTTGGTTGTCTCTGCTGTGGGGCTGATCTAAACACTTCTGAGATTTACATATTTTGCTGAGGGGCTTAAAACTGTCCAGCTCTGTTGAATGAAAGTTTTTTTTCTTTTTCCCCAGTTGTCATTAGAAAGTCACTTCTGTCAGGCAGCTGAATAACCAGTCCCCAGGTGATGGCTTGGGACAGATTTCACTGCCTTGCTTACCCGGTTTGCTATGCTGATAGCTGATGTGGGTCAGCTGTAATTGTCTAATTCCAGCACAAATGACTCACTTCACCACAAATGATTCCCTGGAATCTCTTCTGCTGCACTCTTTCTTCAAATAAAATCCCAAAGCAAGAGCTGTAAGAGGGGGAAGCAAAGACTTGTGCCCAGAACTTGCTGCCTGTCCTGCTCATTAGGCATCATTTTCCCCCAAGCACAAGTACATTTATTGTACTTGGAACTAAACTCGGTGGCTTTTATACTGCATGTATAACCCTTTATACTCCCAGAAGCACTGTAGCCACACTTGCCAGCATCACAAACAGAATTCTTTCTTTTTAATGACTATGCCCTATTTTTTTATTCTTTTTTTTTCTTTTTTTCCTGTATAGACAGAGGAGAATTGTTTGTATGGGGCAAGAATCTAAGAGGGTGCCTGGGAACTGGAAGAATGGAAGACCAGTATTTCCCATGGAGGGTAAGGACGGTAGTATTAAGGCCAAGAGTATATTCTTTAGCTAGTCTTTGTTATCCTGAGGGCAAGAAACATCATATGCTGCATAGTTTCGTTGAGTAATTTTGTAAGAAGTGGAAGCCTAAGATGGCTGTAGAACTGTTTTGTTTTCCAGAGATCCTTGCCTAGCCTGCTGAGTCTTCTGGTTCTGCTATTTCAGTATAGATTTGAGATCCCAAAGCAAAATTCGGTGCTGTACCATCACTTCTGAACAGTTCTTCTCTTTCTCCTGTCCACAGTCTTCTACCTGCTACCCCTTACTGCCTCTTCCCTCCCCTTCTATCCTGCACTTCACTTTTATACGTGCTGCAAAGAAAACCTCCAGTATTGGTCATCTGTGACTTGCATTACACATCTAAATTAGGTGAACATTTGGTCATGGTGGTCAGACTATAGTGGCAGCAGGTCCACATAGCAGTGGGCTGCCTTCCCCTGCTCCTCTTCCAAGTCAAGCAGCTATGGTGGGGGGGTCACTGGACTGCCTATGTAGTTACAGTAGGAGATCCTTAGCCACTGAACTGTTTTTTCATAGCTGTTTCGCAATGCTTCCAGTTCCACTCCCTTCTCTCAGATGGCTCTGAGAGCCAGACTCTGTGGGTGTAGAAGAGTCTTTGGCTCTGGAGTTCGGCACTCAGCTTAACAGATGTTCCCAGTCTCCATGAAGGCCAAGTGGGAGAGGAGGGAAGCAATCAGTTGGACCACCCTGGAGTCCTTTTCCGTGTGTCTGAACTTGCAGTGGATGTGTTTCTTTGGCATGCTTTCTCCTCCTTTTAAAAATGAAGACCAACTCTGGAGCATTTGCCTAAAATCACACTGCTGTGGCTGAGTGGAGTCTCTGAATTCACCAAGCATGGCATGTCCAGGTTTCCCTAAGTGTGGACACAGAGGGTTATGCTCCCTCAAACAGCCAACTCCTGTCTGACATTACGATGGCAATGTACCAAAACAAGGGCAGTTACCAGGGTACTTGTCCGTGATCTCCTGCTCTAGAACTGGCCGTCTCTCCTCTCCCTTGGCTCTAAGGAAAAACTTCCACTTGTAGCCTCTGCTTTCCTTGAATTTGAAGTCAACTCTAAGTGAAAGAGCTGTAACTATACTAGTGAGTGAGTTGGGTCTGCTTAGCATCAAAGCATAAATTGCCTTAGGCTGAGTTGAGCTTTTGCCTCGTTCCAGTCCTTGCTCATGAGAGAAGAGGTAAATCCTTGTGGCGCTTGGGCAGATCCTCTTCCTGCTGTCTGGATTACTCTCTCTTCGGTCATGCTGTTTCTGCTGCTGAACAGATGGGCTGAGGCTACAGTCTCCTCACTGTCTGCTAGTGAGACCTCTTTCTGTCCTTCCAAAGGTTTACGTGCTTCTGTGAAGGGAGAAAGGGAATATTTCACAGCTCAGTG
Organism: Fulmarus glacialis; assembly: GCF_000690835.1. NCBI lineage: Eukaryota > Metazoa > Chordata > Aves > Procellariiformes > Procellariidae > Fulmarus > Fulmarus glacialis. Next base: position 15,191 of record NW_009207492.1, read on the forward strand.
CACAAACATGTCTGGTGCTGAACCTTGCTTTCTCTGGGTTTTCAAGATGGCACTTTCATAGGTACAAGTCCCTGTGAAACCAACTGGCATGTTAAGCAGAAAGAGGATGAGAAATAGGAAATACCAGGTGCAAAGTACCAGCTTGAGAAATAATCCACTTTTGTGTGTCTGATCCAGGTGACTGTACCCGGTGAGGTGGTGGATGTTGCGTGTGGAGTTGATCATATGGTAAGCTTGGTTAAGTCTTTCACCTAGTGATGTTGCTGGGCCTCAGCACTGTGCTAAGAAGACAGGGGGACTTGGTGACGACCTTCTTGGAAAGAAAGACACGTTCTGTGAAGCCAGGCAAGAAGTGACTGTGAGCAGAGACAGCCATAGCAGTGCCTGGGTCTGTTGTCGTCTCTGCATCATTGAAATGCTCTGGCCTGGCTGCAGGAAGGAGGTACGTTCCCCGAGGAGAGTGGAAATGCAGGGAGTGCTCTGGCTGGTTCCTGATGAGCTCCCAAAGAGTCTGAGGCCCAGCCCACAGCTGGGGAGTCCCTCTGTGTGTAAGGATGAAGACCATCTCCCTCAGGAAAAACTGGCACGAGGTGAAATTTGTAGCACAGGACATTCATTTATGGATGCTTTCCTTGTCACCAGCTCTGGGGTATCAATGTTGGGTTGAGCCAAACTATTTCTCAAGGGATTTTTAATAACTATTTTTTATGTGGAAGAAAGGCCATGCTGGCTTATGGAGTCCAGCACAGCCGTCCTTGGTGTCCGCCACCAGCTGTGCTCTGCCCAGGCTGCTGTTCCCTGCGGAAGCTGGATGCTCGGCCCGTGGCCTGGAGGCAGTAGTGTGCTAGCAGGGGAAGGAGTCTTAATGGGCAAGAAGCAGAGCCTTGTTTCTTGGTACTTTCTTAGCAGAGAAGTTGTAGTGGGCGCGTTTAGGACACGGTAGGCTGCTGGAGATGGGATGCAACAGCTCTATGTACCTGTAACAGGCACTTAACAAATCTCATCCTGAAGTGTGGGAAACTGTCTCCTCTGAAATACTCCAAACATCAGGCAGAGTTGTATCATTTTTTCTGTGTGGGATACTTCTACTGTGTAAATTATTTTGGCAAAAATCCAAGCTGATATGTTTTTAATAAAGCGGTAATGGAAATGTTCTTGAGCTTGACTTCACACGCGGGCTGCTCTGTCTTGCACTCTGCATTTAAACTTAAGCATTTTGGTTCACAGTGATTGATGGGAAACCTCTTTTGTCAACCGAGACACCTATGCACCTGCAGGACTCATACCGTTGTAGGCAGGCACTGTATCCACGGTCCCAGGGACACCACATACTCACATTTTGGCTCTGTTATCTGAAATTCTATATCAAATCTGTTGTTTAATTACCAAAACTCAGGGGCTAAACTCTACTTTGGTGAAGTAAGTCTTGAAGGACTTTGCATAAAATATAGGAGAGGTGAAACGAAGTGCACAGAAATTAAGAGATGCATATGAGTTGTTATTAACATTACTGTGTAACTGGTATTGCTGTGGTGGGTTGAGGCAGAACAAGCAGAAAGCTACCGTTAAATTGTGGCAGACCTTCACTGCTGTGAATTCCCATTAAGTTAGCTTTAATTTATACCTCCTCCTATATGCGACTTGGGCAACTTGAGCTGCCCAAACATGTCTTGTTGGCCTCATGGGAGTAGCTGTGCCTTTTTAACATGAGGAAGCTTATTAAGGCATTGAAAACAAATGTAAAAAACCTATGGTAGGAAAGGTGTTTCTAACAACCCCCTTCGAGGATTTGCTGTTTGAGGAGGGCTGCGCAGGGTGGCTGGTTAGCGCAGGGCAGCGCTGCAGGCTTTTAGCTGCTCTTGTTCAGAAGTGTTTCCTGATGCCACTTGGGGCTGGGCCTTTTGGAGAGCTGGGATGAGAACTACTGCCGTGTCGTACCTGGTTGTGTTGCAGTCTTGCTGTGCAATAAATTGCAAAATCTGTGTGTTAATTAGAAGCCAGCAAGGTCTTTAGCCCTAAATAGAAGTGGTGTATGGCTTAATGCAGTGGGAGTGTTTGCACTTGGCTGTGGGCATTGTTGAACAGGCTGCTTGATGGGAACAAGGTTAGTGGCGGAGAGCCTACGGTCTGGCTGACACCAGCACTGACCCTTGTTTTGGGGGGTTGACCTTGGCCAGGTGCCCACCAAGCTGCTCTGTCACTCCCCCTCCATCAACAGGATAGGGGGAGAAAATACGATGGAAAGCTTCTGGGTTGAGATAAGGACAGGGAGATACTTATCAGTTACCATCATGGGCAAAACAGGCTCGACTTGGGGAAATTAATTTATTGCCAATGAAACAGAGCAAGATAATGAGGATTAAGAAGAAATCTAAAAACACCTTTTCCCCCACGGCTCCCTTCTTCCCAGGCTCAACCTTACTCCTGACTGTTCTACCTCCTCCCTCTCCTTGGTCACTGACCTTGGTGTTTGCATGGTGGTTTCTCACATATTCTCACTCTTCTCTCCCAGCTGCTCTTGCGCAGCTGTTTTTACCCCTTCTTAAGTATGTTATCACAGAAGCGCTACCACTGTTGCTGATGGGCTCGGCCTTGGCCAACAGCGGGTCTGTCTTGGAGCTGGGTGGAACTGTGCCCGACATGGGGGCAGCTCCTGGTGCCTTCTCACAGAAGCCACCCTTTGCCACCCAATACAAGCAGGCGTTGCTGGAATGATTTGATCCGCAAGATCAGACTGGAGCATGTCCAGAGCCATTAGTGAGGCTGTGGCAGCAGTCATTTCGTTATTCATAGCGTCTTGCACTACTTGCAAAGTTACAGGTGGCCTGAGACCCCCGGGCCCAACACCAACTCCCACTGTATTTGCATTTGCTCAACGGTTTTGTACAGAGGGGTCGGTGTGCGAAGTGGACGGCGAGAGCTGCCAGGGTGGTGACAAATGCAGTAGCACGCTGCACTGCGTGTCCTCGGCTGGGCCGGTACTGTCCTGTGCGCTCTTCATGCAGCAATAGTCTGTGGCCGAGGTAGTGATCTGAACTGTGGGTGGGTTTGTTGCTCTCCTGCCCTGCCTCCAGCGAGCCTTGTGTCGCAGCTGAAGTGCTGGTGGGATGTGCTGAGCTCGTGGTTACCTGGGCTGGAGCTGCACTTCCAGGTTGCTGTTGTACCGGCAGGATCCTGGAAGCGCGGGGACAGCCGTGCTGGGCTAAAGCTGAGCCCTCTTTCCTCTGGCTGCTGGGGAAAGCAGTTTAAGTGGCAAAAGGTTCCTCGGAGTGATAACAGAGAGAAGAACGTTGTCTGTAATGCCATGTTTTCTAATTGCCAGCATCATACTGTGAATGTTAAAATGCAGGTGGAAGAAGGTTGGTGTTCATAGGCCCAACTGCCCTCTGCAGCAAATGGCAGGGGTGGAGGCAGCGCTGGCTTCAGCACCAGCTAGGCTGAGCTGCCGTTCTGCCCTATAGCCCTACAATCCAAACACACGTGAAGAAGTCTTCTGCTCCCTGCAAGCCTTCAGCGTGAAACACTAAGTAAACCGAAAGCCTCTGCGGCCCTTGCAAATGGTGGTCACGGGGAGGAGGATGTTTGGCCACCGTCTTTGCACCCTGCTCATCTGCGAAGCCTTGCGGCGCTGCCAGCGTGGTGTTTGTCTGTGGATGAATAAGGACTGAATGGAAACCAGATGTCCAGCTCCGCAGCCTGCACAGCTCGGCCTTGCTGTCAGCGAGCTGGGGAGAGGCTGCGGAGGAGACGCAGAAGATGCACGAGCCCGTCTCGTAGCTGGTGCGTTTCATGGCGTGTTGGACCTGTGGCCATCTCCACAGCACCGTCCTGCCTCGGCTCACCCAGCCGGTCGGAGATGGTGTGTCCTTGGGGTCTTTCCCCAAGGCTTGCTAAATGGGTGCGTTGGCCAGAAAGCAGGAGCTGCCGCGCTGGCATCAGTGCCCTGTGTGTCAGCGCGGGTGAACCGCATTCATGCTTCTCTCCTGTGGTTTTTTTTTTAATATTACAGTCTCAAATTTATTAACATAACTTTTAACATATGCAATCTGTTCACTGTGTTATGGTTTCCACTCTCATTACAACAAATTTTTGTTTGTTTGTTTGAGGGTTTTTTGGGTGGGTTGGTTGGTTGGTTTTGTTTAATAAAGACTTCAGCGTTGGGCTTCCCTCCTGCCAGCAGAGCAGCCCCCACTGTGCCACCCCTCAGCCTGGCACTGGGCTGGCCAGGCCACGTTTTTGGCATCCAAGCTCAGCTGGCGGCCGGGCCCTGCCAGGAGCCAGTACTCGCGTGGCATCACCACGTGCACAGCTCGTCCCTGTGGGACAGCAGCTTGTGCTGTGGAGGGGGAAACTGAGGCTGGGGAGAGCCGGCACCTTCCTCGGCTCTGGCTGCCAGGACAGACGGCGCAAAGAAGCATCTACAAAATGAATTCTTGCAAATGGGGGTTCCTTTTGAGGGGGAAACAGGAATGCACCCCGCTAAAAGGAGCCCTTTCAGTGGCGTGTCGCTTCTCACTACAAGCAGTCAAAAAAGATGGGAGACTTTCCGTTCCCAGTTTTTTGCATCTTTCTTTCGAGCCTGGCTGACAAATGTCCTGCTCATCTGGGCTCGCTCCTCCCAGTTTGGCTGTGGGTCCAGTTTCAAGGCAAGCACTGGCAGATGGCTGCTGCCAGCTTGCCTGTCCCCTCCGGCCGTCGGGCTGGTGGAGGCGCTGGCTCTGGTGCCCACCAGCACCGTGCTGCTCTGGGAACGGCTCTTTTGTTGCAGCTTGTCAGAGCACGAGCCTGGCTGGGCAGGAGCCTGAGCGGCTGCAGGACGGAGCTGTCGTTCCCGGGGCCTGGGGAGCTGCTCTGGTGCCGGGTTTCTAAACAAGACTTGCTTGTCATTGTCAAACAGGCCTTCACCTCTTGCTAAAGGAGGGGACCTTCATGGCTAAATTTGGTCAGTCTTTGGGACTTCTCCCAGTTGCCGTGATCGAGGTTGTGTGCTGGCTGCGCTGCATCAGAGACAATGAAGGGGCGATAGACAGGAGCGTCTCTGGGCTGCAGCATCTTGACGCGTCCCCAGCTGCAGCAGAGCAGTGTCCTCCACGTGAGTGCAACCTCTGGAGAAGGGGAAGGATGGACACTGGTGACTTCTGGCACTAAAAGAGGAATGCTCCTGCCCACCTAAAGTCTTACAACTACAAAGTTGTCCTCAAAGTTGAAGAGGAGCCAGATGTGCCTTCAACCAAAGGCTCTGGTCCACACGATCATGCAACACCACCAGGAAAAAAAAAAAACACAACTGAAAAAAGATCAGAGTTTATTTTTAATAGCCCTTTCCCATCCTAGAGCCCTTGGCCTTGTCAGCTTTCCTTGGGGGCTGTGCAGCTCTGGTTCATATGTTGAGAGCAGCTCAGCATATTTTATGCTTCTGCGGTAGAGTCACCACACCCCAAAACACCCCAAA
>NW_009207493.1:0-5220 GCF_000690835.1 Fulmarus glacialis
GGTGGGGTGGGGGGGATGGTGATGGCACTACATTTTGAATACTTTGCAATACGGTTTGTTATTTTCTGTCTCATAAGTAAAATATTTATTATTTTTCTGACTTACTGCATATGTGGTTTTGGATGCTTTATTTTTAAAATTTTTTATTAATGAATAAGCTGTTTCATAGCAAAACAAAAAACTGCAAATTTTTCTCCAGTAAGAGCAGTGCATGTGCAGTAATAACTTTTGCATTATTCCCCAAAAAGCTCCACTGACATCTGTGACATCCATCCCTTGATTTTGCATGAATCACAGTTACAAGCATGTGTGGAGAATTATATAATGTTGTTTAGAAGAATTGCATTTTTGTGTGTGGTGTTATTTTGCTGACGGTGTATGGGAGCATGGCATGGAACCATAATGCAACTTGTTCTGCTTCAGCATGTTATGATAGGATTAACTTCTACTGTAGTCGATGCTATTTTGATTAATGCATCACAAAATATGGGCCAGCTGGACAGCAACCCATGAGCCTTATGATGTTTCCAAATTCATCATTCTCTGTATGTAATGTGTCTCATTTTCCCTGTGGGCTGCCATAACCTACTATTCCATTGCAAGCTTGAGCTTCTAAAATATCAGACTTTAATGAAAAAGTGAAATATAAGTCAAAAAGACTGAATTTGCTTGTAACCAGCGAGTCCTACTGTCTTTTGTTATAGATGATCGGTCAATTGGCTTGCACTTTTGCATTCTGCTCTTCTGTTGGATTTGATTTAAGGGTGTGCCATTTTCTTTCTGCAACATATCAGCAAAATAACATGGCATGTTCATTAAATACTTTCTGATTGCAGATAGACACGTTGTCGGGTTACTTTGTAAAGATTCCAGGACACAAAGTTTAATTTTGCAAGCCATTTTGTGGTGGTTTCTTTTTCCTCTTGAAGTGTAGAAGGATCCATTGTCTCCAAACACACCCAACTCAGATCACACCTTCCTTGACTGGTCCGTGCTACTGTTGTCCAGTAAAATGCAAGCATGTAAAACCTAAAGCCTGCACTTACATTTTATTGCCTGGTTCCTTTCAAGAAGACGTTATATAGAGAACGGTAGAGGATTTGGTCCTAAGGAAAGTATGGTTTATTATGAGAAAGAAAATTATTTATGTCTGTGTATTTCAAAAATATTTTGTTGTAGTACATATCTGAATAGCCAGTTTAATGAGAAGTCTACCGTTTGCTTGAAATACTATCCCCAAAAAAGTGTCTTGTTTCATTAGAACAAGTGGTGACTCCAGAATTGACCTCTGCAACAGCATTGTTTGGGATAAAGAAAATGCAGAATGCTGTGGAAGGCAGCAACCTCCTATTTCTCTTTCTTCACTTGCCTTCGTAGTTCTCTGTTGCCTTTGCAAGGACCTGTACTTTTTCAGTGTGATACAGATCCCAGGGTGGAGATCATGAGCTACGTTGTGAAAGCGAGCCTGCAAGCTGCAAGTAAGCCATTTTGCTGAGGCAGCAGATTGTTTAAATTGAGAGAGATGTGCTGAATGATAGATAAGAGGAATTAGCTTACTGTCTTCTATTGACAGTGCTAGAAATTATGATATCCAAAACCAGCTTGGGCTGTTTTACATGTCTTTTGTCTCTCCTGCTGTACCCAATAGTGGAGGATTGGTAAGTACCGTACTGGTTAGTCCTTTGGGTGTCTGATCAAGTCTGGAGTTTCAATTTTAACTTAATTGCAAAAATCGTCTTATGCAAAAAAATGAGTTTTTTTGAAAAAGCATTGCCGTCTTATGTCAGTGTCTATCAAAAGTCTAATTCTGTCACTAAAGGATATGAGAAAATTAATGTGCCAACATGAGTGTAAGCTTCAACAAGTGGTACATAACTCATTTATATATCATCTTTACAGAAGTATTAACTCCTATAAGTCTTTTTGGTTATTTTCTCTGCTGATTTTCAGTGTTACCAGGAGTGGCTGAAAATACAGACAGAAATGTGTTTTTGTGGTTAATTATTTGGAAAAGACAAGGTAAAATAGTAGCAGTTGACTATATATTGACAGTATAAAATTTTTTTTGTGGAAAAATTGGTATATTTCATGGCTATCTTCAAGTTTGTACATCTAAAAATGCACTCTAAATTTATGCCGGGATACTGCATCATTAATGTTTGATAGAGAAATAAATCTAGGTGTCATCAGCATAACAAAGCTATAATCTTTGGATCTGAGTAATGTGTCTCATGTGGGTGGGCATGAATGGCAAGTAAGATGGGATAAAATATGCAGCTTTATGTAAGGCACTGTGGGGGATTGGTGAAGATCTGGATGCTACTCCTGAAACACAGGATAGTAATGGCCTATAAAATCAGAGTTACACCATAAGAGACAGCAATATTAACATAAAATAAAAGGAAAGCAATTTTTACTTCTGTTTTTTTTTTTTAAAAAAAAAAAAAAGCTACAATGAAACCCCACTATAAGCAGACAAAAACTTAAACTTAGAATTATTTTCTATGCTACAGTAACTTGTTTACTTCGATCCAGTAACTTGTATTCTGTAAAGAATAAAACCAAACATTTAACTGATTGACCATATGAAAAGACAGCAATTTTGATTCATGCTTGTTGGTATTAGGTCTGTAGATTGTATGGAGATATATAAAGAACCTGTCCATACATCAGAACAGTTCACTTCATTCCCAGAAAGAAATACCACTGGAATCCTACTCAGTAGGGCAGCATAAGCAGCAGAAGGGTTTTTATTGAAGCTTCATTAGCTGATGATACCAGTACAAATTTCTGGTGATGATAGGAATTTGAGGGCTAAACTACTGGTCTACACTGGCTATTTTTGTTTGACTGTACCCTGTGAGTCTTCAGATACCCCAAAGAATGATAGTCACAAGCCAGTTTGTCCGAATAAGTTAGAGGTGAACTAGAGCAGCCAATGTTTTTCTAAACATTTTTAGGCAGCTTGTGAAATACTACCAAATTTTGCAGGGAGACTTTTCAATATATTCCATGCTATAAACCAAGGAGCAGTCTCTGCTATAGGGCATCACCCTACTTTTCAGGTTTTGGAATTGCTTTTGCGGATTTTGCAGTTTTTAATATTTAGGAGGGAGGGTGGTTAGTTGTCTGTTCCGTTTTCAGTCTTAGATCTTTCAGTGCATTGTTAATGCTACTTTGCATTTATATAGAAACATAAATCTAATGCCTTTTATACTTGTAAAGTTTAGCTTATCTCTGTTAGAGGTGCGTATTGGGGTTTGCGTGGCCAGGTTTCGGTAGCAGTGGGGCTACAGGGGTGGCTTCTGTGAGAAGGTGCTAGAAGCTTCCCCTATGTCCAGTAGAGCCAGTGCCAGCCAGCTCCAATATGGACCTGCTGCTGGCCAAGGCCAAGCCCATCAGCAATGGTGGTAGCACCTCTGGGATAACATAGTTAAGAAGGGGGAAGAAAGCTGCACAACTGCAGCCAGAGAGAGGAGTGAGAATGCGTGAGAGGAACAACTCTGCAGACACCAAGGACAGTGAAGAAGGAGGGGGAGGAGGTGCTCCAGGCGCCGGAGAAGAGATTCCCCTGCAGCCCATGGTGAAGACCATGGTGAGGCAGGTTGTCCCTCTGCAGCCCATGGAGGTTAGCGGTGGAGCAGATACCCACCTGCAGCCCGTGGAGGACCCCACGCCGGAGCAGGTGGATGCGCCCAAAGGAGGCTGTGACCTTGTGGGAAGCCCACACTGGAGCGGGCTCCTGGCAGGACCTGTGGACCCATGGAGAGAGCAGCCCAGGCTGGAGCAGGGTTGCTGGCAGGGCTTGTGACCCCGAGAGGGACCAACGATGGAGCTGCACCCTGTGGAAGAGGCCCACGCTGGAGCAGTTTGTGAAGAACTGGGAAGGACCCACTTTGGAGAAGTTCATGGAGGACTGTGTCCCGTGGGAGGGACCCCTCGCTGGAGCAGGGGAAGAGTGTGAGGAGTCCTCCCCCTGAGGAGGAAGGAGCGGCAGAGACAACCTGTGATGAACTGACCGCAACCCCCATTCCCTGTCGCCCTGCGCCGCTCGGGGGGAGGAGGTAGAGAATTTGGGAGTGAAGCGGAGCCCGGGGGGAAGGTGTGTCAAGATTTGTTTTTTATTTTCTCATTACCCTACTCTGATTTGATTGGTAATAAATTCAACTAATTTCCCCAATTCGGGTCTGTTTTGCCCGTGATGGTAACTGGTGAGTGATCTCTCCCTGCCCTTATCTCGACCCACGAGCCTTTTGTTACATTTTCTCTCCCTGTCCAGCTGAGGAGGGGAGCGATAGAGCGGCTTTGGTGGGCACCTGGCGTCCAGCCAAGGTCAAACCCACCACAAGGTTCTAAGTAGCATTTTTTTCATTCTCGTTTTGGTAATACTTATCAACATAGGCCCACTTTTTCTTTTCTTTTCATCTGTCTAGCACTTAACTATCTTCCCACGTATTGCATCATTTGCAGATTTAATTAATGGCTTCTTCATTTTATGACTACTTGTAGAAGTCTGATGAAATTTTAACACTCATCCAGCCACTATTGGAGTAGGCTTTTCATCTACGCTAGATGGAGTTCTGTTATGATCAATTTTACTTATGGTTTGTCACTGGTTGTGATTCATCTGGTGATACTTTCAAGCCAAGTTAGTTTAATTTTCTTGATAAACTTCCTGACGTGATTTACCAGCCGCATTGTATTGCTTATTAAATGTAGTAAAATGTCTCATATCAAGAACATGAGTAGTTCCAGAGATTTTTACATCTTTTTAAGTGACTTGTGAAAATTAAACATTTTACAAGCATCCAGTTAGACAGAAAGCGATTAGAAAAATCTGTTTTTGAAGACAGAAGTCTTCAAACAAACAAAGTCTAAGGTCCAGTGACCCTGAACATTGCCTTAGGAGTGTTCAAAGTGTGTATCCCAATTTATCCAGTTTAAATGTATCATGAATAAAAGCAGTGTTGTCTTCTGTATTAAATGGCAAAAGCAGTACCGAAGAAAGAAGAGCACATAAGTTCCTTGACTGTGTCTATGAAGGCTTTATATATTTATGAATTATATTTACATTTATGTATTTTTTAAGCTCTTTGTGGTTGTTGAAAGTTTCAAGTAATGAGAAGACTTAATGGCCTAAATTGGTTTATTTTTCATTTGATGAATAAAGAAATTAGATTCAATTAATTAATGTAATAGACAAGTGGACTCTTGTTTGGC
>NW_009207494.1:0-39065 GCF_000690835.1 Fulmarus glacialis
CGGCCGGAGGCTGGCCGGTTCCCCGGTGTCTTCCCGAAGCGTTGGGCGCGGAAGGGCCCTGTGCAGCAGCCACGGGGTGCACGGAACCGGCACCCCTCTGCTACGGCAAGTCCTGCCTCAAGAGGGTCTTCAGGATTCTGGAATCGCTGTTGCTAAATGGCTGTTTAGGGAGACACTCTTCTTTTTATGGCTTAAATTGACCAAATAGCTAAAACAAAGAGTTTGGTCAAACTTAATGTTGGGCTAAGTGGGAAGTTTTAAAGTTCTTTTAGCTAGGTGGTACCTACAGGTCCTTCAGAGCATGGGCGGGTACCTCGGTCATGATAAAGCGCAATGGTAGGGGAGCAGCCCCAGTGCTGCGTGCCACGCGTCCCCCTTGCCCACAATAATTACGATACTAACGCAAAAATATTTATGACGTTAAAGCATTGAAATACAGGGTTTTCTTCTGTTTATCTTTCCAGCCAGCAATAAACAGCAGCAGCTGCTGCTGCTGTCAGTGTTGAGCAGGGTCTAGGCACCTTCTGGGCAAGTAATTACAGAGATTTGATTTTACCAGATAAGTGACTTTGGATGAGAACTGTAGAAGTTCTTTGTGAAGTGTAAAGCATAGTAGGTCCTTGTTTGAGAGATGATGCACTGCAGTGGGAAGGCAGAGAGGTAAAATGAGGGCCTTGTGTTGTGGTTTTCATGACTTTTTTCAAGCTATGCTTGCTGATTTTTCTTCTTTATATGTTTGCCTTTTGGTTCTTGGTTTGTTAATGTAAACAGGGTGCCCCAGTCTGACCTGCGTTTCCGCTCTGGATGCAACAGGTCATGGAAGCAATGCAGGCAGGAGGTGTTTTGCCAGTATTGTTAACAATAACAGGTTTATTTTCTTATCTCATATGTAACAGTAAAGACAGTCTCATAACTTAGTGTTTCATTAATAAATAATCAGCTACACTGTACCACCCACAGCCCTGCAGGGGTAGGTCCCATACGAAGAGAGCAGAAAGAAATGAAATCCCGACCAGTCAGTTCCAGTGCATAGAAGGTAAGTGCTTCTCTAAAATGTGCATGTCCAAACCTCTTGGTTACTGGTGGGTTGAAAAGTCCAGAAGAGTCTTTGTCCCAGCTGAGCTGGAGATTTGAGAGGAGTGGTAGTAGCGCTGAAGTACTCACTAGCTGGGCACTTCACAGCTCAGGACAACGATTCAAATGGAGCATAAATTCAAGTAACACTTGTGAATTAGTCTTCAACGCTTTTTGTTTTAAAGTCAGTCCATGTGATGGTAAACTCCAGATGGATTCACCAGCAAGGGAGCTGCAGAACCTAAGCCTACTCCTATACGTTTCCTAGCAGTAGTTTTATGTGTGGAATCTTATGCCATTAGGAAACAAAGACTTGACATGGTCTGATTGCATAAACTTTGTTTCTATAGTCTTTTGTATCTATAAATATGAAATTGGCAGCATGGGCAGTAATGGTCTGCGTCCTTGAAGATCCTCACGAAGAAAGGTACGAAGCAGCATCCAAAACAGCACCTACAGCCAAAGAGGAGATGGACATGCATGGAATGATTTACTGACTTTTCTTTCTGCTGGCTACATCTGTGCTTTTTTCTCTGCCTTATTCTGTCTGCCTTTTCACTGGATGAACCCACTTCTTTCCCAAGTCTCTTAATGTTTAAAGTATCCTCCAAAAAATGAATCATCTTCACTGCTAACATCTTATGCATTAGTCTGATTCTGAGCCTGATTCTAAATTACAGTAGGGAAGTAGACAATGATGTACTGATTTTTGCTTGTCTTATGAAAAGTAGTAACATACTTGGTTAAATTTAGCAAGTTTGCATCCCCTGTAGCCATGATGACTGTATCTAGAATGGACAGAATGACTTCTTATCAAGTAGAGAAGGGCAAACTGTCTATATAAGCACTAGCTAGAACTTTTATTTTTTAATGACTTTTTTAACCTTCTGCTATGAAGAATCTTCAAAGTATACATGAAAGCTTACCCAACCATACACAAGCTGGTACACAGAAGGTAAGACAGTCTGCCCAGTCTGTAGGTGACCTGTGTGGTGATGTGCTGCCGGCAGGAAGGGCATATTGTGGATGTTGGTTTGCTTGAGAAGATTCCTGCTACGATGATCGGAGGCTGAGACACCAAGTAAACTGAGTTCAAGAAGAAATGAGAAGAAGCAAAATTAGAAGCACAGGAAATCTTTTACAAGTTAGAAAGTCTTAACTGGAGAATGTAGGTTCTTAACATGGCTGATCTAGAGGCACCTATGTTACTATTATTGATTTCAAGTATATTCACAATAACTGCTGTACTGCTTGTTCTGTGTATCCCAGTATGTTGCTTCTACCAGCAGCCTATATTTACTTGGATAAGGACATATACAGGGAATTGCCTATGGGATAATCCCCATAGTCAGGCAGTCTCCACCACCCACTGGCAGATGTGCTCTGACATTGCGAATTTATCTTCTGGTGTTTAAAATTATATGAGAATGCATGTTCTCCCTGAAGAAGAGATTTGAAGGACATAGAGGAGCTTTCTGGATCAACTTTTCCATAGTTACAAGAAATTAATCAAAGCAGTTATTCTAACATACAAATGTCATCAGTCAGATGCTGGTGCTGTCCCCAGTTAGTAAAGTCTGTGGCTTCCCTCACATTTTTTCAGTCTGGACCTGACTCTGTCATACTCCTTGAGGGGCACGCCCCTTGTAGGTACATGAAGGGTATTTTTTCAGAAATGTTTTCAGTGAAAAATACCATTTTAAGCATTATAAAACAAGTTTAGGGTACATTCACACTGTAGCCTGAAGCAAAACTTCAGGAGTGGGAAGGTACTGTCTGTTAGATAGATAGGATATAGCATATCTGTGTTTAATTGCCTTCTGGTCTTAGGGATTTTTAAAAATGTATGTGTCTCCTTCCCTCCTGTAAGAGGTGTTATTTGACTGTTCTTTGAAGCCTTTCCTCACTGTCTCCTTTGAGCTTCTTCACTTCCATAAAAGTGACTAGAACAGGAACAACAAAATACACTGGACTTAAAATTATTTATTCTGAAAGTCCTACTTCCTAGCTTGTTTTAAAAAAATGGGTGCTTCTGTAGATTGCCTAATGCTGGAAAAAGGAGCCTGAGTCTCTCATCTGAGTTTATCTTCCAACATTTCTAGGGAAATTTTCCAGCCTCTTAGATTGTGATTGGGTCAGAAAACTCCATCTTCTCTGTTGATTTTAAAACTAAAAACATTTCACTTTCGTTAGCATGTAGGACACGAACATTGTCAGAAGCATAGTCCCCTGTCACTTACCTGGTTGCTCAAGGGTGGCTGTTTCTCGACAGCTGTAAGGTGGGGGAGAAGGATACTCATAACCTGCTATGCAAAGAAAAACAGGGCAAAATGTAAAAATGCATACAGCTTATGCCTCCCGAAAGCCCAGTTTGGAGTCTGATGAGAAGCTGCGTGGGGAGGTGTCTCGCAGGAGAGGCCTGACATGGCTCAGTGAAGTACAGGACAGGGAAAAATTGCTACTGAATTGATTAATGGATTTTTAAAGCCGAAAGAGCCCACAGTGACTAGCTAGTCTCACTTTCTAGGTAACATAAGCCGAGAAACCAAATTGTTTTTTCAACCCAAAGGGAGTAACTGCATCTATTTCCAGCATAACATTGGAATACTTGGTCTTAATTTAAGAACTCCATTTAAGTACCTTTAACTAGTTTCGGTGATTACTACCCCTACTATTAGTATTTACAGCCTTTTTTCTAGTTTGAATTTTATCTGCCCTCAGCTTCCAGCCAAGTAATTTCACCATACCTTTTGTTCTAGAAAAAAGTTGAAGATCTTTTTCCTTTTGTTGTGGATAAGGGAGAAGGGAAGCTGGTGACTAAGACACCTCATGCTTTTTTAGTTCTTTCTCTAATCTTTCAAATTAAGAATGCAGTCAGCCTACCTGAGTGTGAAATAAATGAATGTATAAAAAAATACATTCATGAATACATTAAAAATAAATTAATATATAAAACTTTACAGCTAGCATGGATGTGGTATCAAACTACCAGACTGGTATGCAGCATGAGGACAGTCCCTACGAGAGGTCTTATTTAGTCAAGCCGCACAGTGTCAGAGAAGCCCTCACCCCCAAGCAGAGCAGTCCTGATGTGGGAGTCCAGCCCTTGAGCCTTTCGGAAGCAATGTGAGTCCAACCAGGGAATAAGCCCACAGGGATACAAAATGGGATACAAAACTGGAATTTCCCAGAGTGAGACAAAATACAATGGCAAAGTTGAAAAAATGTTAGCAGTGTTTCCTTGAATGGCTTGCCAGAAGTGAGATTTGGCATTTGGGTTTAATGGTGGTGGTGGGGTGTTTAGGTTTTTTGGGGGGGAGGTTTTTGGAGGGGGGATTATTTGTGGAAAAACAAATTTGTAAAAAATTAAAAAGTAAAAAATTTCCTTCTGATCTAGAAGAGGAATGTGCTTAGTACAAGTGAGTTATCACTCGATGTGTTTTGTGAGTTACCACTGCTTCCTGCGGAAGGACAAGACACTGCAGCTCAGTGTTCATGTGTTGAGTGCCTGTCCCTTGGTGAGTAGCTTACAAGTGAGACTTTTTCTCCCCAACCTCTTGCAAGCTCTTCTGAGTTTAAATGGGGCCAGAGAGGTCTTTGAAGACAAAAATACTTACAGAGAGAGCTGATCAGAGTAAAATGCTCTGAAAATGAGTCAAGTTTAGAGGCCCAGTACTGATACATCTAGCCTTATTAGTCACCTTCTGACCTCCCATTCTGGTTTTTTGCTCCAGTCTTGCCTGGTGAATGGCAATTTCCTCAATAGCAGGAAGGTAACAAAAGTAAAATCACTGATATCTCAGTGTGTCTTTCAATGAGTGTGGGCTTGAACAGGCAGAAGACAAAGGAGTGTTGTGAGATGTTTGTGTAGGTGTGAGAGCAATGCCTGGTTTCAGAGGGAAAAGCCAACCCAGCAGAGCAGCAGCTGTCAGTGCTCGCTTGCAGTCGTTGAGCTGAATTGTCAGCACTTCAGTCATGGTGTTTCCCCATGAGACAGCAATGGGGAGGAGTTGTTCGTCCCTATAGAGCCTGGCTGCAGAACTGACTCATCTAGGGAGGGCAGCTCTGGGCAGCAGGAGCATTTGGGAAAAGGCCAGTCATCTGGAAAACTAGATTACAATTTAAGCAAGACATAGCACGTCCACGTACAAAGTTTGCTGGCTGAACATTTGCTCCTTAGGAATATGAAATTATTATAGAGATACAACTGCAATTCATTTTCCAATAAAGCATGTGTTGTTTGAAAAATTAATTAAACCAACAAAAATATTTTTTGCCATTTTAAGTGATGTTTCTGTTAGGAGATCCTACCAGCTTGCCTACCCCAACCCTGGGTTTTATATGCTGGCACAGGCACTTTCTAAACCCATCATGCCCTGGCAAAGCTGGGCCCCTTATGAGCTGGCTCAGTTACGCTCTGGAAACCAGCTATCAACGTTTGCCTCGCAGCCACCAAGAGGGTCCTCTTTCCAAACCCCCCCTGCGAAGCCTGCTTACCCTCTTGGCTGCAGTACTCTGGTGCAGAAGGTTCTTGCATGTAGGATTCACGGTGCGGTTCATACATAATCATAGGAATTTCCACACGTCCCTTCTCACTAGGCATCTCTGCAGTTCACCTGCCAAAAGTAGTGCAAAATAAAATCTACTGTAAGTGACTTTTAGTGCCCTGTATTTGTCAATGCCTGCTTCTGTAATTCCTAGTTCTCACACTCAGATTTCACTTAGAGGAAAATTAGCAGCTCTCATATTCTGGCTTTTTTATAGACCTAAGTGCAGTCAGTTCCTGTTACACTTCACGATGAGGAAGATGGGAAGGGAGAGCAGAAAATACCATCTTTATGTATTTCTTTGTGCTGGAAAGCTAAAAATGTTCCCCCAGAAAACACACTATTCAAAGTGTGTAAACTCGTGACTGAAAGTGTTACCTTTGCAGAAAAGTTAACCTAATTTTTTTCTGTGGATTGTCAAAATAATCAAGGAGGAGAATAGCACACTTTGGAGCACCTGTGAAAAACCTTCATGTGTCATTAAGTCAGAGCCTGCAACAGTGCAACCAGTGGCAATTCGGATCTGTCTTGCGTCTGGTTATTGTGCAACCTTATCATCATCATTACCGTGACCAATTTTGTACTGTGAAACTATTGTCTCATCACTAGTGTGACAGGCTTTTGTTGGGCAAGATCATTATTAAATATGACTGTGCTGCCTGAGGCTCTGAACAAGATCAGGCCACAAAATATGTGTGTTTGGAGGTGTTAGCAGGAACTGTTCCTCACCATAAAGGAGAGTGGGAGGAAGAGGACACAGCTGGAGATGTGTGTTTGTATTACTGTAAATGGAATGGTGTTAATTATTCCTAGCTGTCCCTTGAACCAGTATTAACTGGTTGATTTCCTACTAACGTTAACTGTAGGAGTCCTTTGCAGAAGAAAGTTACAGCCTTTCGTGCAGGTCAGCAAGGAAGGGCAGTTTTGGGGAAAAAGGAGCAAAGATGTTTGTGAGGAGCTGCTAAATGAGTCTGGCACAGGTTTACTGGCTGCTCAGTTTACTGGCTGCTCACAGTTCCTTGCAGTCCAGCTAAATGTCCTATGTCGCTGTGCAGATGCCTTCCCTGGTTCCGATCAGGACTGTGCCTATCTCGCCTATTTGCTAGTTATGCAAAAGTGAGGGGTTATATTGTTAAGAGACACTTGGATAAGCAAATAGAGACTGAGAAATGTAACGTTTGGCAAGTCGGCACAAGCTGCCCGAATATGTGAGGTCAAACTGGAGTAGGATAGAAATTGCTGAACAAGGCAAGATGGTCTCACCAGGTCTGTTTTCAAGGTGTGTTGGAGGGCAATGTGTATGGGGGAGGCCAAAAGAGGGGGGATTAGTAGTGCTGAGATAAAGCATCAGTCCTTTTAGGGAGGAAGAAAAGGAGGAATTTGAAAATATCACTAGGGAAGAAGTGATGTAATTTTCACGGGTCTGGATGAATGGGAGGTGATACGGAAAATGGTAGCAGAATGAATAATAAAGAGAATAGGTAGGATGGTGTGGAGAAAAAATCAGAAACACAGCATTGGTCACGTTAAGGCCAAAGATGCTGGAGAAAATTGGTAATGTATGGATTGGAGAAGGGGGGATGGGGAAAGGTGCATCTCGGTATACTTGTTATAAAGAAGCTAAAACAGGTGATTGGGAATGTCAGAGATATTAATAGGCTGTTGTTGAAGCTTTATGAGGATCCCACTGAGAAGAAAAAAGAAAAGCTGAGAATCAAGAGAACTTGGGCAAGATGAAGCTATGAGAGCCAAGGGAGAGTAATGATCTACAGAGAAGACAGACAGTGTGTCAGTAGTAACTGTGGGTTCATGAGTGTGATGATAGACAATATTGCATTAGCCGGTGTTGACCAAGGGCTGTTTCCCTGGGACAAGGATCAGTGGGCAAAATTATAGGGAGTCTCTTCAAGTTTTTGGCTTATTGCTATCTTGATACTTAAACGCCATACACTAAATAGTGGGTGGTGTCAGTTTGGGTGACATTTCTGCTGAATTCATCTCACTCACTGTGAAACAGGAAAAAGAGGAAAGGGCTTTTGAATTTCATCCAGTGACTATAGGCCCAGGCTAAAGGCCTGTCATGAGGCACAGAGTAGGAGGGAATAATAATGGTTAACATAGTGAGAGCATTGCAAGTTTAACAGCTGAATGCAAGCAAACTCTGACTAATCCTTGCTCCACCCAGTGAGGTATTAGTATAATATCACCAGTTAAATGTATAGGACAAGAGATGCAGAAGTGAATCAGCATCAGAGCCAGGAATAGTGTGGGGGTCCCACTGGATGCCAGGTTTGTGTTTGATCTACTAGAGCCATCAAGCACAGAAGCTGTGGGCCGTAGGCTGTTGATAAAGTTGGTGCTCTGAATTTGCTCACTTTCAGTGTCTTGTTACGCGCTTCTAATAGTGCTGCCAGTAGCTCTGTGTCTTGTGATGGAGGACCTGCCCCAGAGCAGATGAGCTGGGCCAACTGGATGGGCATCTGGGCCTCAGCTTCTGCAGGAGCTTCTTCCGCCTACCTGGGAGAAAGTACCAGGGGGTTAGATACCCTCTGGGCCTGAATGCTGCAAGTCTGGAGGTCCAGGAAAAGCATTCTCTATAGACCCTTCAATATATAGACGCAACTCAATAGACCCTTTCATTTGGCCTGTAAGTGGTTACTCTCAGTTCTTGGTTGCAACCATGCCTGTGATGCCTGAGAGCTCTTTGGGGCTGTGACCCCCAATCCTGTAAGTGCTATTGCCATAGATTAGAGCTGGAGACTTTCCTCTCCTCTCTCAGATGCGATCATCTGCTGGAGAGGAGAGTACGGGAGAGAACAGACAGTGTTAGTAGCCCTGTAGGAAAAAGTCGTAAGGAGAAGTATCAGGCAGCAGTTCCTGAAGAGTAGGAAAATGTCGTATAAACTCCCCTCCAGAAATCAGTAACATCTAGGAGGCCCACACTTAATAGCTAGGGAGGTGATGTAAGTTGTCTTCTCTGCAGTCGTACTGAGCAAACGGAGCTCTCTGCGAGGGCAGAGCAGACCCTTGTGTGCTCCTGAAGTGAGGGCTTGGTTTATCTGAAGCGCTCAGGATTGACTTAAGCAACTGCAAACTGCTTGATTTGCAGGCAGAAACGTATAGTCCCAGGGACACTGAAACAAGTCTGTGCCTTCTCTCCTCTGAAGTCTCGGTCTCTTCTACGTATGGGTATAATAGATTTGCGCTGGAAAATAAAGCTCACTTTAAGTCCTGTGGAAATCAGTGTTTTTTAAAAAAAAAAAAAAAAAAAAGCAAATCACCCCCTGAGGCATATACACAAAGAGCCAATTCAGGGAAAGGAAGGTGGAAAGGACAAAGCCTTTACGTTCCAGGAAGGACGTATCCTAGGGGAGAATGGGCAACGGCAATTTCCATCATATTCCTTTGGATTTGCTCCAGGCACTTGTGTTCTGGTGTGAAGAGCAATCGTCATGCAGCCAAGCAAAGCTGCTGAACTGCGAAACTCCACAGCAGGGCCCTGCTCTCTGGCTCTTGCCCACACCTCTGCACGTTCTCTCCCGAATGTCCCTGACAGCTAAATAATCCCACAGAAGAGAATAGTTCAACGTGTGCCTGCAAAGAGGCACAGGCACTGTCACTTGTGCTTTGTCAAGGGGAAACCGAGACACATGGAGGACAATCTTTTCAGGAGTCCTGACAGAGTTGTCATTTGGCCTCCCATGTACGGTTCAAATAGTTGCAAAGAGAACGATGACTTTCCTTCCCTCTCTGTGGTATTTTTCAGAAAGGTTTTTCGGGTGCTGCATGTTTGCAGTGGTGGGCAGAGGACAGTCCTGTCTATGCAAATCATTTTTCACCTTTCAGAAATACTTCTTCCAGTTTGATTTCAAGTTCATTGGAAATATGCTTTTCCCACAAACACTTCTTCAAAGGTGACATTGTGGTATCTGAAATGGAAGCATTCATGAGCCTGGAGAGTCCCGTGGGATTCGTGTCTGTTTTGACCTAGGTATAGCTCAGCAGAACACAAACTGGGAGCTACTTGACAGTCATTTCAGAAATCTCATTACTTTAGTGCTGATGCATCTTTGGTTTAGTCTTATGAGCCTGTGCCAACGAAGTATTAACTTTGAAAGTATTGCAGTATTTAATTTGAAAATTGAAGTTCACTGCAGTACTAATTCTTCTCCATTCAGATTCAAAAATTATATTCTGAAAAGGAGAGGAGGCAGATGGGATTTGGCAGGTGCATGTGTATCAGAGTCCAGGTAACATTTCCCTTACCTCGGTATTCTGTTCTGTTGCACTTCTTCCTCAGAAGTAGATTGACCTAGTTAAAAAATGATGTGGTACTTCTGTGAAAGCTGATCAAGATTTACTAATCTTTTTTTTTTACTTAACTGAGGCTTTTTTTAGCAAGAAAGTTAATTGTTGGTCTCATACTGCAGACTCCAAATGAAGTTTCTGAGAAGTTTTCAGAAGTGCTTGGCACTGTCCTATCTATATTCCAGTTGAAGCAGTGGAGGTGCTCCCAAGACCCAGACACGGATGTAACAGCACAAAATACCTAGCACTTCTGGGAGCGGAGGGGAAAATGTAGGGACAACTTGGATATGTGTAAGAGGGACTAAAGTTGCGAAGGGCTGTCTCTGTGCCCTGTCTGTACTACAGCTGGCAATAAGGGCTGGATCAGTATCATGTCATCTGGCAGGAGGTTATCATATTTGGCTATCACATCAAGTACCAGGATAGCATCCAGAATCTTAGGCAGGGCAGGAAGCAGTGACTTTATAAGAAAAGTGTTTAATCTCCATCTCAGCTCTGGCTGATGTCAGTGTGGGATTTGCCATTGACTTCAGTAGGAGTGGGTTCAGAGATGGAAAAAAGGGAACATGGAATTTGGGAAGAAACATTAAGTGGTTCAGGTATTTGAAGAAGATAGGGTAATACATTCAGAAGTTTTGGGTTTTGGAAGATTAATGTTAAAACATTATAGTAAGCCATCTTCAGATTTCCTGGACACGTAGAGGTATAGCAGTTTTCACCAGTGATCTGTTGGCTTGTAGGATACTAGTCCAAAGGCTTTCAGTTTGCTGTAATGTGTTCTTGTTCTCCTGTCATCACTAGTTTAATGTTTTCTTGGGAATTTAGCCCTTCCAGCTGCGTTTGAGACAATTTCAATTTCTGCTATTTTAAAGAGTGACTATAAAATGCCATTGCTGGCATGTAATTGCATCTGTGGCTTGAACAATATTGAGTGCCTCTGTTTGACTTTATTGAAGCAGTTAATTCTAGTTTTCGGCTAGCAATGAAACACTGAATTCCTCAGTGGAGAGATCTTTTCCCTTTAGCCCTGAGTTGGTCATTTATGGTAACATTCACAATGTGCTGAGGCTTTTCAGATGTTCAGGAAGGAATAGTTCCAGCTCTAATACAGATAAACAAAGAGTTGGGGGCAGCATTCAGGTATTTGTTTATTCTTATTCTTAAAATAGAAGCTAAAAGAGATGACTGCCGGCAGCAAATTAAAAGTTGGACATTAAAAAGTATTCAGAATGTCTGAAGTAGACAACCTTTTCAATGAGATGAAGGATGCTGTGCCAATTCCCCATTCTTACTCTCGAATTTCATTTTTAATCCTACAGTGATTCTGGCTTTTAAGCCTCTATCAGGCTACCGGCTTCTTTTCTCAAATGGAGAGGAGGTAGCTATGGGAGATTCAACTGGATATGAACCGTATTTCTTGTTGCAAACTCTTCACCTGGTTCCATTGGCTTATCTGTTGACTGCATTGACTCACTAGCCAATATATGAGGTTACTGCTTGAAGTGGTCAGTGAAAGAAGTTGGTTGTTGATCTGTGAAGTCATCAGGATGTTTTTGTCATTGAGCCAGGGAGCTGGGCAGAACCCAGAAAGTCACTGTGTAGGTACTGCTTCCCCTCCTCTTGTGTGGAAAGGGAGGTATTTATGTGTAATCCACGTCCTCATGACTTACATGGAAGTTTAGAGTAAAATGAGCATAACCATTGTTCACAAAATCAGGAGGAAGCATACACTGAAGAGTGAAATGTTGGTGAACTGAGCTCTACTGAGAAAGAAAGAGCTCTTTGCTTTTCCATTTTGGAGAGAACCTTTTCTTCTTCATGGTTTTGTAAATGGTGACCGAGATGCAAAAAGATTTGGAAGGTCTCGGGGTTTGTTTTTGTTTTGTTTTTAAAAGTGCAACCCCGTGTGCGTTTGCTGTGATGTGCGCCCGGAGGGCTGGTCGCCTGGTTACTGGGCTTGCAGAGGCAGCTGCAGCACTTGTGCATGCAGATCGGCAGCCTGGCCCTGCCTACGTGGACTCACAAGGCTGCTGGATAGGCAGGGACTCCCTGGATTTTCCAGTCCTGTCCCAGGTCAGACGTTTATGTTAGGTTATTCCTTCATGAAGGGAGCTCCGGTCTATAATTTAGTACATTTACTGCTCCTGTTGCTCTCACTTCTGAAGCAGTTCAAAATACTGTAAACTTTCACAAACCTTCTAGCCTAAAATTATTCATGGTAGTTTATCCCTGTTTGTTACTGTGCCAGCATCATGCTTTTATAGAAAAACCTTCCCCCCTCGAGACAGGCCAGAGAACATTCCTGTCTCTTTGCAGCCTTTCCTTCACAGCGCCAAGCAAGCTTGCCGAGTCCTTCTCATTTCTGTACAGTGAATTCATCCTTCTTGGCCATGAGTGGCCAATGAGCTCTGTCCTCAGCCTGTATAATGGTATGAATGTCATCTTACATTTAATGGAAATGCCGTCTTTAGAATAATCCAGTAGCACTTTTTCCTTTTCCACAGCCAAATAGTGCTGATGGTTTGTATTTATGTTGTCATTAACCAGCAGTAGGTCTTTCTTCTCCAATGTCATTTTGTACTAATGAACTCCCAGCCTGTAGCTGAAATTCCTGATACAATTTTCTAAATGCACTGCTTTGTAGCGTTATAATACATACGAATTCTGTCACAGCAGTTCTCCAGGTTTTCTCATTCTGTGTAATAGATTTACTGTTTCCATAATTTGTTTCTTCATTCATACATTTTATTAGCTGCTCCTATATTTCTGTCAAGGTTATTAATTAAAATACTGAATAAGCTCCATCACTGATTTCCACGTTAACCTTTGATGCAAACCAGATACATCTCTTAAATGTTGTTCCTTAATTTACTGTTTGAGGTATAATCCCTTGCTTCCTTCAGATGACCAACTTCACTCACATTTAAAGGGCCCTTATTCTGAAGGATGAGCACAACTGGGCCCTGGGATTGCATTAGAACTTGTCCCTCCCTAATTACCATTCCAAAAATAGAGTACTGACCACTAAAAGGAAGTATTGTCCAGTGGTTTGTGCATTAACCTGGACTGGGGGAGCGGGGAAGATGGGGTCAGTTCCTGTTCTGCAACAGTGACGATGAGCAAATTAATTAGTCTTGGTTTTGTTCAGCTCTGTTGTGTATGGAAACATTGTATTGGGGAGACACTGCGGCCATTCTGCAGTGGTATGGTCCCCATTTGGTTATGCCTTGTCTTAAAACTTGAGCAAACAACAGAAGATAGGAAATGCCAAGTTTAGATTCAGCCTTTGTCCTCTATTGACACAATTTTGTCTTTCATGTTCCCTTCTAGCTGTCAGAATTGAGGGCAGCCTTGCACAATTGTTTCCAGTACTTCATCATTACCTTAAAATTTGATGTTTGCCATCTTTTCATTTAATTCTTTTATGGATTAACATTCCCTTACCAACAGCGCTGAATCATAGGTAGCCAGCATTTCATTTATACCCATGTAAAAATAATGTCCGTAACTTGTCCTTCAATTGAAAACTGATAGAACAGCTTAAGTAACGTGTCATGTAGCATCTGGACCTGGTTTAGCAACTCTTAAAAAGTTACTATGAATAAACATTCATTTGAAGAAAGCAGGTGTGTGCCCTGCTTTTATGTGTGAGCTAAGCCTTTTCCTATGGTGCGTTAGTTTGACTTTCCATTCTTACTACTGTTCTCATCTTCACCTTATCAGAAAGCTAGTTTTCCTATTTTCATCTCTGATCTGTTCTAGGAGAAAGTTAAAATATCCTGAGAAAAATCTTTGCCTCCAGATTTTAGGAACATGAGAGAGAGCTTGCAGATTTTGAAAGCTTGACAATTTATCATAAAGAGTTAACATTTACAACTGAGAGCCACAGCTGTCATACTCCTGGAGCTCACTGTTTTAGTCCTTGCCACCTCCCTTTCCTTATTTCCTAAGGAGTAACATAGTATTGATCCCAAATAATTTGAAAGCTCTTACCTTTAGACAGCTCTGGCAAATCTGGGGAGCAAAAATGCTTCAAAAGTTGATCACTTCATCCATGTCTTTGCAATGCGGCTGTGTCTAGGAAAGAAGGCAGCACACATGACCAGTGACATGACCTGCCGTCATGCCTCGGTAGCGTATCCAGTTGAAGATGCAAGCGAGTCAGGTTGGTAGACAGTGTGTAATTACCCCAGTTCGCCCACAGTCCCAGCCTACTGCTCACACCTGCTCTGCAGCAAAAGGAATGTTGTGTGACAGGCTTGCACCAGAGTTTTTTCACGGATAGTTTTCTAATATCCCAGAAATTTTACTTTGTGCTAACCTGAAAGCTAGATGAAGACAATTAGAAGCAGCACAGGAATAACTTGAGGGTAACGGAGAGAAAAGTGTATCTCCTAACCCATTGTGCTTCTATACAAACCATCACAGAGAATGATGAAAACCCATAGGTACAGTTGTATATGGGGCTCTGATATTTTATTGTTGAAATCAATGATCACTTTAACTTTCTGACCAATTAAGTGTTTGTGCTTAGATCAGCAAAGATATCTATGCAGGATGGTAACCATTGACATTATAACTGGGATCTTCTTGGTAACTAGGTTTGTGGCTGAACTGGACTTTTTGTTAAATAGATGTTTTGTCTCTGTGGTGGGTTGACCTTGGCCAGATGCCCACCCAGACGCTCTTACTCTCCTCCTCAACAGGACACAGGGTGAAAATAAGATAGAAGTATTCTTCGGTCGAGATAAAGACAGGGAGATCACTTACCAATTACCATCACAGGCAAAATAGACTTAACTTGGGGAAAATTAATTGAATTTATTGCCAATTAAAATATATTTGGATGGTGAGAAACAAAGACAAAACCTAAAACACCTCCCCCAGATACCACAGATTTGGCATCTCTGAGTATAATGGTGGCCACATGAACTTCTTGGTTCTCGCTTCATCCAAACCCATTGCAAAACCGTTTTGTGCAAAGACTTCTCAACAACAGGAGCCCACCCGCAGTGCTCCCGACAAGGAGAGAGCATGATGCATTGGGTTTGCCTGGGGGACTCGCATTGCCCGTCCAAAACATGCTGTTTGCTCAGCTCCTGCGCAAACAAAGTCTTACCCAAGAAATAGCTGCGGCAGTGCAGGAAGGCCCTGACCTTGAGTGGTCAGGATTGCACAGTAATTAGCAAAATAGTTTTTGGACTAAGGTATGGCTGAGAAACTGCCAATGGGTAAAGAAAGAGGAGAGTGAACAGTCGAGCACTCCCAAGTTTTCATGCTCCTTTTGTCACCATAACTTGGAAGGTCTTGGAAGCTGAGGTTTTTGTTGTTAATAGATGATTTGTTGTTAATGGATGGTGTTAATGGTGAAAGCACGTCACGTGCCTCTCTCATCCGGACTTGAAGGACCAGGTACAGAGCACATGCTCAAATTTGCCTCACTGGCAAGAATTAAGGTTCAGCACTTTGTACACTACATACATACTATCATCTACATTCTACCACCATCAAAATAGTTGCAGACTCCACTGACAAGAGCCACATCTCTAGGCTAAACTAAAAATATGAAAGGATGGCAGACAGTAACCGTGGCTGATCCTATTTTTTTTTCATTTCAAGTCTTTGCTCTTTCACAGGTTTCCTGTGTGATATTGGGCAAGTTATTCACTCCTCTACGTTCTCTCTGTGTAAAGGGGATAATAGACCCATCATGATATTATTATACAACTTAATTTTAATAGAGACATTAAAATGCTGCTTTATTTAAACTGAAATGCTTTGGGGAGATATATTATATTGACAACATTTCTTAGGAAAGGTTTTATTTCTCAGGGTTCACTGGTCACTTCTGATGAGGGAGAAAGAAGATCATTCCCATGTGTGTGGCTAAATAAAGTAGGGGACGGAGGATATTTAGATTTAATGTGAAGACATAGATAAGGTTAAAAGTCAAGAGGTATAGCTATAATGTATAAATACAACAGGTAGTAAGAGAGTGTTGAAGAGGCTGAAATTTAGGATAAGTAAAAGGAATGAGACTGTATTGGGGGAGACCATGGTGGAGAAGGGGAAAATTGTGAGGAGGAAGGAGCAGCAGAGAGGAACCGCTGTGTACTGACCGTAGTCCCCTACTCCCCCTGCGCTGCTTGGGGTGTGTAGACAAGTCAGGAGTGAAACGAAGCCTGGGAGAGGGGGGAGGAAAGGTGCTGTTTTAATGTTTGTCTTTTTGTTTCCCACTACCTGAAATTATTTATTTTAATTGGCAATAAATTAAGTTAATTTTTCCCATTTTGAGTCTGTTTTGCCCGTAATGGTAATTGGTAAGTGATCCTCCTGTCTTTATCTTGACCCATGAGCTTTCTCATTCCCATTACTCCTATTTTCTCTCCCCATCCCACAGTGAGCGAGTGGCTGGGTGGGAGTTTGGCTTTTAGCGAAGGTTAATCCACCCACCACAAACTCTTGCTCTGTGTGTGTCTTTACTCATTCTGTTCCCTGCAGATGCAGTCATTAACAACTCATGGTTCCTGTGAGATACAAACATCAGCCTAAGTTTTTTCAGTCAACAATTGCCTCAAATTCTTCAACAACAAATCTATTTGTAAAAATCTGACCCTCTGTTAGCACATTAGAGACGTT
Organism: Fulmarus glacialis; assembly: GCF_000690835.1. Lineage (NCBI taxonomy): Eukaryota > Metazoa > Chordata > Aves > Procellariiformes > Procellariidae > Fulmarus > Fulmarus glacialis. Next base: position 16,569 of record NW_009207494.1, read on the forward strand.
TTTAAGTTTTTCTTGAAAACATCTTATCTGTGTTCATTCACGACACGCTTTGCCCTAATGAAAATCAAGAATGAAGTAATGTTGATGAACAGAATAATAGAACGAATGAAAATGGAAAGGGTAGTGAGCCTTCTGAGACTCTAACTGACTGTGAATGAATCTGGAACTCAGAGGAAACCACAGAACATTACAGAATATAGAGAATATATGTCAGAATACATCTCTGAGTATTCTTATCTGTGCTGGTAAACGTCCTGCACGTAATGTGCTCTTAACTTTTTAGGGGTTCCACAGTAGAACTTACCTGTCAGTATAGACAGAGGCTGGATCAGGTTTAGTCATTGTGTGTTCATACTGCAACATACCATTCCTTGACAAGGTGTTTTAGGGTCTAGTGAAAACACTCTGTATTGAAGAATGACAAGAGAGAAGTGACAAAACACTGGTAGCTAAATATCTGTGAAACGGTGCTTGTGAGACGGTCCCCTGCAATCTCAGCAATAGGTTTGTGAGCATTTATGTGTGTATGGGGAAAAAAGCCATGGATACCAAAAAGTGCATGTTTCTCTCTGTTTTCAAGTTAAGTGTCCATAGCGTATGAGACTGGGGAAGAGGAATGGCTACCAAGATGTGTGCTGCAGGGGCTGTCTGTGCAGAATGGCCTCCCTCCCCTTCCTGCTCCTGCCCAGCTCCGTGGGGAACCAGGTGGATACTTGGCACAGGCTGGACTTTCTTTTGTTCATGGAAACATTCGATAAGGTAGGTTAAAAATAGATTTTAGGATGGCCGTGGTTGCATATCAAATTAATATTTCGTTGTGGCAGGATATTGTGAGACTATATATTTTTTATGAAGTATTTTTTCTCTGAACATATATGGAGTGTTCTGGAGGGCACAGAGTTTAGACTCCGCCACGGTTCCCCTCTTCTATGTTGACATATAAAAATATTGATTTAGTAATTATGTGTATTCTTCTTGTTTTTGTTGTGAAGATGGTAATCACTAGCCCTGAAACCTTTCACTCCTTGCTTTTCAGTGACTGTAACGTTGCAATCAGAGATACTACCACTAAGCAGGAAATGAATCTGGGGGAGAAAGGGCGTCTTTTTCTTTGGGGAGGGGCGTCTTTTTTTTCCTTGAAGGATAGAGGGAAAAAAGTGATGAAACCATGAGTGCATCCAAAAATACTCATGCACAAGAAATTATTTCTGTGGTGTAGGGTGGCTTAAGTGCTTAAATATTTAGAACAGCTTTAATATGCTTAACATACTGCCAATTGATGCTCATGAAAGAACCTGAAGCTGTTTAAGCTCTTAGGGCTGTTTACGGGCGTACATGAGGCAGGCACTCACTTGAGCCAGATCTGTTTCGCCTGTTCCACGTGGCACAGGGCATGCACATGTTCTCACATCTTCAGCCTTTATTATAGGTGAGATGAGAGGATGCAAAGATCCTCTTGTCTCCTGCCATACACGCTTCCCTCCCTGCTGTGGTTATCCACCAACTTCACCGTGATTCTTCAGCCTATGGGGGAAGTGAGTGATTTTGAACTTCTGTTTACATGTGTATCACTGGCTTTCTTTTGCAATCTTAATTACGCTGTTTGCTCTAAGAGGAACAGTGTGATACTTAGCAAAGAGAAAGATTGTATCAGTCCCCTTGAATAATTATATAAATCCCCTGAATATCTTGTATGCTATCAGAGACAAACAAGGGTGTAATAATCATTATAAATGAGTCCATCAGAGCTGATTGCTTTTCCTATCGTCACAAAAGATAGCCTCTTGTTGCATGTAGGAGCTACATTGACAATTATGTAGGGGCTTCTCTCCTATCATCTCATATGATGGGACAACTGGATTCAAGATTTTTTTTTACTGTGTGTAGTTGATTGCCCTAGTTCTGACTGTGGATGTTGTAACCACGGAATTAAGATCAGAAGGATCATTGTGTATGATACAGGCTGTAAAACCTTACCTGGGGATTCCTGCATATCTGCTGGTGGAGCCAGAGCACATTCTGGATATCGAGCCCTACACCTGGGGATTCCTGCATATCTGCTGGTGGAGCCAGAGCAAATTCTGGATATCGAGCCCTACACAGGCCCATATATAAGGCAGTATCATGGGGAAGCTACCCCAGTGAAAGCTCTGTGAGGTTTTGAGCCTGACCCAGGACTAAGAGCATCCTGAGGATGCACACAGCAGCGCAGCGAGCCCTGCTAGGGCAGGGCAGCTCTCCTCCTTGGCCAGGCCTTGTTCACGCCACGTACGAGGGTGGAATGGAGCTCAATGGAGTTTTCTGTATCTCTCCATTGACTTTAGGGGGGCCTCAGCCAATTGGCTCACGCTGTCTTCTTAACTTGCAGGTGGATGAAATTGTGAGATGTGTTCCTCTCTTTGCTCCCTTTTAAATAGTTTGTATGTTCTTTGAAACACAATTGTCTCTTTCTTGCTGTTTTGTGTTCAGGGTCTAGCCCAGTTGACTGAGACCTTTGTTAAAGCATGACAAACGTAAAGTTGAATTGAGATCTTATTACAGATAACCCATACGTATTTTGATATAGCTTCTCTGCTACTGAATAAAGGTCCTGAATGAATAAAGGTCCTTTCCTAATAAAGCTTTGACAAAAATCTGAACCATGTTTCCAGTTATAAAAACCAGAGACCTTGTGCGCACAATTCCCCTCCTGTTTACACCAGCAGGTATTTGTTTGCAGTCAGTGGTATCTGGAGCTGGAAGTGTTTTGTAATTCAAGAAATCGCAATGTCTGTGAATATCCCTGCTATTGTCTACCATAAATATAGTGCCTTATATAAAAAACAAATTTTTTTTAGAAATAAAATTCCTCTCCCAATTAAAATGCCAGTTTACTATTGCTGAGCATACATCCTATTGACTGGGAACTTGCCTGTCCTGTTTGGTATCTGAATGCAACATATTTCTTAGAACACTGATTACACAAGAAGGATAAGAGTGACTCAAATATGAAACATCATTCTTTTCAGATAAGATCTAGAGATGAGTTGCTTTAATGTGCAAAGTAAATATTGGAGTGACACTGGCACATAGCTCAAAACAAAGCAGAAACCACTTATATGCAATGGTTTCCAAATGAAAAATGATCTCCAATATGAAAAATTATACATAAGCTTTTTCTAGTAGTTGTCCTATTAAAATAAGATGTAGAAAAGAGAACAAGCCACATGCCATGCAGGAATCTGAAAAATCACTGTAAGCTCTGCAACTAATCTGATCTGAAACCCCAGCCTGCTATAGCTGGATTGTGTGCCTAGCCACAGTGGGGACCATTATTTAGTTTTGTTAGTAGCACAAAAGTCATGATTTTCCTTTCTTTTTTTTTTTTTTCCTTTTAATGTAACAGTTCTAAAACCTCTGAGCCTGGTGTCAGAAAGATGGTTGTAGCATTCACACAGTCTTACTCATTGATGATGTGAGGCAGAAAAAACTAACAACAGTCTAATTCAAAGTTAATCATTGAATCATAGGAAAATTAGTGAATATTTGCCTTGGTTTGCAAGGAATACCTTTATGAAAAATGTTTCATTGTTTTCTTTTTTATTTTGGATGTTGAAAAATATCCACAATCCTAACTTGGTATTTGAAAATCATATTTTTGAAACAGTACATGGAAAAAGTCAGTGAGAACGTTTCAAAATTGATGGAGAAGTTATTTAAAGTATGTTGTTAATTTTTGCTGTCTTTGACCAGCTTGGCTGTTAATGGTTTTCAAGGGAAGACTCTGCCCTGTTAGCTGAGAAGTCAAGTCCTCACATTCACAACAAATTCTACTTTCATGCTAATACATCCCTGGTAATATTTGTGCTTCCAACCTGGCACCACACAGTTTGGCTTGGACAAGGCAGGCAAAGCTCCAGGAAGTCAGCTGGGAGCTGCGAGATTGCTACTGAGCTCTTCATGCTTTGGAGTAATGGACCACAGCATGGAACACTACAACAGAGGAATCCTGCTATAAGAATGAAATTGCATCTACTGGTTATTATCACACCTTAACAACTGCTAGAGCCAGAACCATGATGGAGTAGTCTCACAGACTGGAAGAAATACAGAATTGAGAAATTTCATGCAGAGAGGACAAAGCCCATTCTGCTGGCATGACTGTGGTGCTGACACCGGTGATTATACAGTTGGGTGGTGTTTGGCATGTCCAAGAGTTGTAAAATTTTCTGCTTGAATTAATGGGCTTTCTGACTTTTCTAGACAATGGGAATCAACAGGATTTCTACCTACATGATGCATATGACAAAACCACCTTATAGATCATCATACTGATCTCAGAAGGAAGAGGACTGGACCATTAGTCCTCAGGGTCATTTTGTCAAGTTCGTTATCCACAGCCAAGTAATTAACTTCAATGGTAAGGGCTGAGATGCTGGAAAGAGCTAATCACTAGAGCTGGCTTGCAAGCCAGAGGTGTTTCTGGTGTAAGAAAGAGTATGTGGTCAGATGACTGAATTATTGTCTAATTACAAACTTCGGTGCAGTCAGAGGAAGTAGTATCTCAGTATTTCAGTTGTCCCTAGAATTCTACTTTGTTTTAATTATAAAAGTGGACAATGTGGAAAGGAGATTGAACATAGTTTAAATAGGCCAAAAATATCTGTTCCTTTGCAAAGACTGTGCTGACTTTGCACAGGCTTTGCAAAGACTAGTTGCGAGTGCAATCAAAATATTTTAGAGGTTGCTTCCCCCCAGGGGACCCTGCCATACACAAAAAGGTCAATGCACACCTATCTGGTACCACAAGGGAAAAGGACATGAAAGGCACAGATACACAGAATCCCATTGCCTGCTACCTCTCATGAAGAGGGGCTTCAGGTCCCTGCAGCCAGGAGGAGTCTGAGGGTAAGGGAGGTGCTGTAGGGTCCAGTGCCTGCCTGGGGGAGGCTCCCAGAGGCTCTTGAGTCCCCTAATTAACTGGGACAGTAATTAACCTTAGTCCCAGTGTGGGGCGCTGCACTGACAAATGCAGGTAGTGCTGTGAGGAGCAGGGAGTTGGATTCGATGATCCTTAAGGGTCCCTTCCAACTTGAGATATTCTATGATTCTATGATACTATGGTTTCAGCTTCTGGAAGCGAACAAAATGATCTGAAACTGATTTTTTTTTTTTTTTTTTTTTCTTTCCAAGAGAAGAATATAACTTTAAATCTTGAAAATCTTGAACTCCTGGATCTTCCTTCAATTTCTTCGCTTGAAAGAAGCAATGTGTTAGAGCATCATATCTAAAAGAGAAAAGATGGAGAGAGCTCAGCACATCTGCTATTAGTTGTGGTTGGTTTATGGCTGAACTACTAACATAATCAAAGATACAAATCCCGATCAGTTAACTCGTGGAAATGCTAAGCATTCTTGAAATTCCTATGCTGAGGCTTTCTTGGAAGATTACTTCAACTGCTCGGTAAGTAGAGAATGACATTGTATAAGAGAACATATATTCCCTTTTTACAGTAGATGATCGCATCTTTTTTAGCCCTTTCCCTTGATTGAGCTTCCAGAGCACTTAACAAAAATCTGCCAGAAAAGAGGTTCCACTTAGGGAGAACAGCATTCCCTGTACCTCTGTACTTGGCAGGAAGGATGAAACAGCTTTTCTGTGTGGCTGATGTGTTGATGAAGATGGCGATGGTCAAAGAGTAATTTATGCGAGTTGCCTGTGAAGTATGCAACTACAGTTATATGAGAATGTGACAATAATGAGTAGAAAGCAAAGTCATAAAGATCAAAAACTAAAACACAGATTAATGATACATTAATTGGTAAAATCAATATTGTATTAAAATGGAAAAGTCAGACTGAAATTGTACAGATACCAAAGCACTTGCACTATAGGACATGGATTCAAACCCAGCAAAACCCTGTATTGACTTTCATCTGGGCTCAACTCACCCTGCAGTTGGGTTACTGGATGCTGCCACCTGCAGTCTGCATTGGTCCAGATCTCTGATTCAGTCACTGACAAACCAAACACAGATCTGTCAGGTCTCTTTCTCACTTTTAGAAACCTGAGGTTTAAATGTATTTGTATTTGCTATCCTGAAATATCTGCTTCTAAGTGATTTTGCAGAATAATTAACAAAATTACAGAATTACAAAACCAAACAAAACTCCAGAAAACCCACAAAAGCCATCTACTTAGATCTTTTACCATCCATTCCATCAAAAATACAAGAACAAACAGCATTGCCTATTAATGGTCACTCACAAATAGTCTTTAATCCAGTATCTTGTCTTGCTATATGTTACATGAAGACTACCATTTAAAAGCTATGAATCCTTTCCATCGCTGAGTTCAAAATAGGTCATTCAAAGATCTGTGTAGGGACAGGATGAGGGTTTTATTTTCTGTAGTTGAAATTGGGGCCAGAACCTACAGTCCTCCATAATCCTGTTCCTTATAATTTAGGTGCCTTTAAAGTTATTTTTGGACTTGCTCCCATAGCACTCTCACATCTGAATGACGCTATTGTTGAGTCTTGAGCAGCAGCTGAGGTATCAAGTCCTTACCAATAAAAATGACCCCATCCACTTTATATGCCGTGCTTTTCTTGATGGAAGCAAAAGAACACGATAGGTCACTGTAGAGTAAGTTAGAGTCCTCTGCCTGAAACAATTCCCTGAAACTGTTGTCCAGCAATGTTCAGATGTTTATCAGTCTGTATCTGGAACTAGGCCAAGAGGGACTTGCAGAGAGTTAAAGGTGTACAAAAGTAGTACAGGAGATCAAAGAGGGAATTATCTTGAAATCAGCTGTAAGTAGGATGGTTGTTAAGGTACTTACTGTACTGTAGAACTTGCTTAACGCTCTCCTGTCAGGCTGTGAAAACACATCCTTACGTTGGTGTATGTCCCTTCTGAATTTACGAGTCATTTGTGCTCGGTGAAGTAGTTTAAAGAAATTTTCTGCTATTTCGGGTTTCAATCCTATTTAACTGCTGAAATTCTACCCTTTTTAATGCAGTCCTTATTCTGCAGGCACTGTGACATGAAAAAGCAGTCACATACCCTGGAGAGGTTGCTAGTTGTGATTGCTATGGTCAAGTGAAAACAAGACTGATCCACTTTCTTTTTTGGCATGAAGAGACAAGTATTCTGCCCGCGCACAGCGTACCATCGTTGGTACCTAGCTGGCTGGGCTACCATGTTATTCACTTGGACAGTAAACTGTTCTGGCTTGCTGAGAGAGCCATTAAACATCCCTTTGTTTGGTGATAGTAAAATAATTGAAAACCACCACCCAAAGACGATAAATTATACACCCTTGACCAGACTAGTTAGTCCAATAAGTGCAGGAACTGGGAATTATCCTGCCTGTCTGTGTGAGTGTATGCATTTGTATAGAAAGAAAAAGAGAAGACAAAAAATAAGCCAAAGAAAGAGTCATTGTGCTCTAAACTCCTTGTTTTTTTCCTGGAAGGTCCTTCAAATGTTGACCCCAGCAGATGGAGATAACACCAGCATAGCACAACCAAAACTAATTGGTTTGCATGAGTGTTGTTAGGAGGCAGCATCAGAGAGATGAAGATTATCTTTGTGCCAGCATAAGGTATCCCGAACACAAGCTGAGTATGCAGTTTAGCTTAGTTTTGCAGTCTCTGAAGCTCTGTAATGCCGTTTTTAAGTGTTTTTGAGTTATGTTAGGCTGAAAAGAGAACAATCAGGGAACTGCTTCAGCATGAAACTCTGACATGAGTCAGCTGCAGCAAGTTGTGCTATGCCAGAGGTTGAAGATGTACTCAGTTAGGAGTGATTTGAGTTGAAGCAGAGTCCTGAGAAGAGCTCCTTGGCTTTGAGTCACCGCTGAGCAGCCCAGTCCCACTCCCAATACCTGTGTTCAGTCCTCTTCTGATCCCTCTTCAGGCAAAAAGGACATGCTAATGTGATGGTCCCAGTATACATACACCTGCCTCCTCCTTTAACTGGGAAGTAGGTACTAAATCATCACTTCAATATATTTTTACTTAAAGATAATTCCAGAGAGCAGTGTTTTCTATGCAGAAAATTAATCAAGAATGTCTCTGCTGCCTGCCTTGCATGTGTGGGCAAATAAGGATTGTGAGCAGAGAGAAGTGGCAAAATCTGTCCCTGGTAAAAGAGGTTTGTCATTTGTTTGCCCTTCATCAAAGACAACATGCTACTGACATGAGCAGTCCTTCCTTCAAGGACTGAAATCACAAGCACTCAGTCACAGTGCTACTACTGTGACACTGTGGCACCAAGCACATCATTATTACCTGAGCACAGTCAGCCTCATTCATTCCAGATCTTTCCTATCTTTTACTAGGCACTGTTTTTAGGAGGATTTCACTGCCATACATGAGGTGTTCTGTTTGCTTCTCAGATATTTCTGACAGACAAGACGCCCAGTGAAGGATCAAACGACACACTGGTGCTCCTAACCAAGTGGTTTCACTTTCAGAGCATAAGGAATTCATGCAAGTGACAGATCAGAGAGCAGGTTAATTTGAACACAGTATGCTTCTCTCAAGCAGCCCTGCTTGGAGGGGGAGTGTTTCTTCTCAAAAAACAGTAATTAAACAAGAGTAAGTTAGTTTATGTACCTCTGGAAATGCTTTGTACTGCTCTGTCTCTCATTAACTCTTGCAAAAACACTGGTCAGAGCAATACATTATAACGCATCTGTTTCCTGGTGCCTCTATCAATTAGGAACGTAACAAAGACATTATGCAAGAAATTAAAAGATAATAAAACCTTTCGTTGCTGAACTTAGTCTTTTTCCCTGACCCATTTGTCCCTGGCATCCAATTCATTTTATTTTTCAGGAAGCGGTCAAATGAACGATTAATAGATCAGCCGGTGGCATTGTTGTGAAATACATAGTTTTTTCTGCAGAGCAAATGGAAGTATTTCTCTTGCCCTGCTGTTGTTTGAGTGCTGCTCTCAATGGCTTATGGTAAAATGGCTAATGGTTTCCTGTAGCAGACAGGCCAATACGTTGAGAAGCTCAGTAATACTACTTTTTTTCTTTTTTTTTTTTTTCCATCTGTCAGCTGTGACACTTTCCCATTTGCCCTTGCAACCTGTCTCTGGATTGTTGTAACAGCATTAATCAGCAGAATCAACAAAAACCAAATTACACGACTGACAGCAGAGAAAGACCCAGATGTTACCTCATCAATGCTTTTGCATGGGCTCATCAGCCACATTCTGCCTGATCTCGTCAGCTCGCTGCTCTGCTCTTAAGCAGTGTTCTTGCATTGGGGCATAGCGTGGGCTTTGCTAGGGTAAAGCGGAGTGTGGAGGGCAGGAAGAGAGAAAGAGAGACTGCAAAAATTAAGAGTAGCTTTACAGATCCAAACAACCTACTGTCAGATCTCCCTTTTTACGGTTTAGGAAGGTGCTCCTGCGTATTTCAATAGTTCTGTGAGGGAGGAGACACCCGAGCGATCCAGAGTTGGAGAGTTCGGATTTGGATCCTCCCTCTTGTTCTCTCGTAAGCAGAGACTGTAACGAGATCTGTTGGAAGGAGGTGTGTTCGTAGCGTATGTCTGTCTCTGCAACATGCCTTTTGCAGAGGAAGTAGTGAAACTAACCCAGTACGTACTCAAACACACACACAAGTGTGAAAAATTATATCCTTCCCAGTTAATCTGGAAGGATAGTTTATCAGTACCCTGTCCTGCTGGCATTCTCTGAGAGCAAAAGTCACTTTCAGGACAAAGCCAGGAAATGCTGACTTAGGCCTTTTACATGTACTCCTGACAAAGTCACTCACCATGACCATAAAAACAAGGCTGATGCAGAAGGAAAATGCAAAGATGGGTTTTTACATTTCTGGGAACCCTGTACCACCATCTTGTCCCCCTTCTGAGCCAGCTTGGTGTGCCAGCTAGTAGTAGTACAGCCTTTCCGGCTTAAATTTGGAACAGGATTGAAAATCTTTTGGAGTATTTTTTGAGTAATGTTACTGTACTGTGATTTAGAGTCTGCAGCATCTAATCCTGTCCACCGCTTGAACTTAAAAAGGGTTTTAAGGTGCAGAGGTGCAGCATCCTAATCACTGAGGGATGGCTTGTGTCTAGAACAGGCTACACCCAAAGACAAAGCTAAAAGCAAAAGGCAATTTCTAATGATGATACACAGTAGATAATGTGTTTAGCCTTAATTGTGTTTACTGTAAGTGGAGCCCTTGAGCGAAAACCAATATAAGCAGTTTCTCAGTCAAGAATGGAACCACAAGATAGGCATGTTGTTTAAACAAAATTCGCTGTCTGCTAGTGGGCTTTTAAATCTTTTAGAAAGCAGGAACATGGTGTGTGATAGTTGCAGAGTAAATGTTTACCTGTTACGGTGATGCTGACTCAAAAGGCCTAACAATAGGGCACAGCATCGGCAGAAATGGAGACATCCTGGCCTGGCAGCTTCCCAGTTCTTGCGACTGAGAGATCACTGAGCTCTTGGCCCTGGGACAGTGAATTTGCACTAACTGACAATATCTTAATTTTCTGTGTTACTTTAAGAAATAGCCCATAGTATCCCAAATACTCCATATTCCAATATCCCAAATCAAGAAATAGTCCATAGTATCTCTGCAGACCACAGACTGAAGAACACTGGTATAGACTAGACTTACATAGCAACATGAGAAGCCCAAAAATAGTACCAAGGTTGCTCTAGTACAAGAGCATTTTTCAGGCTCTGTGGGAAGAGTAGGCATGTACTTAATTAAAAAGAGACAAGGAGAGAGAGGAAACATCAAAGCTGTGAAGCTGCCTTGTCAAAGGGATATTACTCCTGTGCTCACTCTCACTCTCCTTTTGCTCCACAGAAAACACACTGATTCTTTTACTCTCTGTGCCAGACAACTGGCTGCCCCCAGATCTTCTGCTCGAGAGACAGCACAGTACTTAAAAAGCGGAGAAATGTGTGTAGTTTGAGAAGATGGAAAAACTGCATCAGTCCGTGGCCTGGGACATGAGGAGAGGGAGTCGTCTTGTATGTTCAGCATGGCTGTTCCTCAGATAATGAGCTGTGAGCTGTCCGATTCAAACCCTTCTGCTATTTAAGCTGAAAGATCTTCCTTCTGAGTTCTCCCACATGATGGTCTGGGATACAGACTGAATATCTTTACTAGTTAAGGAAAATTAAGGGGAGTCAATGCTGCAACCTATGACAATGCAATGTTTCTGTTGATTCCTAGTTTTAAAGAACAGGTGTTGCTGTTCTTTAAAACAGTATCTAAACACTGCTAAGTTTAAATATCTTTATTTGCAAGTCAGTTTTGTCAGCACATTTTCCTTTGTTACAAAAGCACCTGAGTAAATAATTATGAACTTGAAAATGTAATTAATATCTGGGGTTTTTTTGTCTTTTTGACATGAATAGATTGTGAATAACTTCAAACGAGGGAGATCTGAGACTGGCCAATTTCTTCAAAAGAATAACTGAGCCTGTAAGTCATGACTGAACAATTTGGTACCTGGCAACAGAGTGGTAAGGCTGAAGAACTGTTTTTTCAATTGTATGGCCAAAGTGAAAAATGGAAAGCAATTTCAATTTGAATCAGCCCAAAACAAAACATGAACTGAGTTGAAAAATACAAATTGCACCAAATGGAACATTGTATCTGACATAAAGCATCGGTGCCATGATGCAGAATTTAAGACATTCACAAACTAATAATAATAATTAAACTAAGCTGTCTAAACCTATTACTGAGGTGGTATTGCCAGAGGCTGTTGAATGATACCATTGGTGGAATTGCAGCAGATTTAACATCAGAGCGGGGAATCACCTCACTGCTCACTGTGATGATTTCAGTGAGCACTTCTTTCTGTGTCAGCCTTAAGATTTTATTTCTCTCATGCCCACTGAAACATTTATGTATCTGGGCTAAGTATTGCACCACATACAAAGATTTATATGATTAATAAAAGCATCCTTCAAATTTGCTACAGCAAATTCTAGTCTGTCAGTCTGGAATTTGAGGCTGCAGGTGGAAAATTAATGGAAAAACATAAGGCTACTGTCCTTAACAGGAGAAAATTTTAAAAAGAGACAAAGAGAAGTACTGCATTACCGTAGTCACCTGGATACGCCTCTGATACACAGAGAAACCTTAGAGAAGAACGGGAGCCTTCTTCTTATTTTGGTGTTTATTATGTGTGACGTTGATTCCCCTGCTGAGAACACTCCTATTTACTTCAGCTGAAACTGGAGTAAATCCTGGGATCATCTTAATCTGTAATTGAACTGAAAACAATGTCATTCTGAAAAAATCAGAGCTGGTAAGTGTTTCTGCTTCGTGTGTGTTTTCTCTGTTTTCAGGAGGCTTAAGGATGTAAAACATCTCTCAAAGCTGTCTTCGTCATTAATACATATAAGACTGAGTATTTATGCCTATGGGGTTATTGTTCTTGAACATTATCGTACAGGAGTGGCTATCTATAGACTTACTGTGAAATCTTTTTCAGAGTGTCAAAAGATATTTAGAGATTAACGGAAAGGAATTAAACACCTGAAGACAGCTCTGTGGCTGTAAAATGAGAGAGAGGGATGAGGTGGAAACTAACCTGATGAACTACTAGGAAGTGTTTGACTGATTTCCTTTTAAAAATATAATTTAATTCAAACAATGTATCTGGGAATTTCTTATACTTTCCCACTGATTTTTTTTTTTCCCCCTGAGGAAATATAACTGGTTGAAGGAGAGTAAGTATAGAAAATTCCCTGATCAGAGCACCCTTATCTTGGCCTTTTCCTAGTGAGCTGCCATGATGTTGGCATAAAAAAAAAAATGCAGTATTCCCTAAGAAAACAACAAAGATGTGACATTTCTGCACCACAGTTTACAGCTCCCTGAAGCTCATCATAAGCAGAAACCACAACCATTTTTAGGCTACCATCTCTGTGCAAAGATCTTTCTTATGCTCCCATTCTTTTCTTTTCCTGTTTCATACGCTGTGTTACAAACACAAAATCCTTCTATCCTTACATTTATCATACAAACAGGAATTCCTCTTTTTTTTTTTTTTTAATGTTGCATTAATGCCTCCAAATTTTCTGAAAACCACAGGAAAATTGTTGGACTGCATGAAATTCTTTGATTTTTTTTCAAAAATACAGAGCGAGGGGTTAACTCTCCTCAAATAACTAATGGAATCAGGCACCTGGAATTGTCAGTTTAAAAAGTAAAAAAAATACTGTGAGGCCTGCTCCTGCATGCCCAGTTCCCACTGTCAAAGGATCCCAGACTGTCACTACGGAGAGAATACTCATGAACCATTTCTCTGTGCTATGAAAAGTAGCCCTTAGTTGAAAGGAAGGAAGGGCGATAACTAAAACCAGATGTTGTGAACACTCCTGTTTTAATCCTCCTTTTGCTCCTGCCCTTTCCCCCACCATGAGGGTAGGAGGAGGGAGAAGCCAGTGAGATACTGAAGGCTCAAGCTGCCTGCGTAAGCGAACCTGAACTTTTAAAGAAGCAATTTTCTTAAACAGTTCTCTCCCAAAATAGACATGGGCAGGAAGTAATGAAATGGATGGCAAAAGACTGGGAGCAAGGTAGCTGAGTATTTCCTGTTTGCTTTTTCTGTTCAAAACAAAAGGGTTGGAAAGTATTTCCTCTTGATGATGAGATCACAGTCATTGTTGGGAAATGCAGTATGTTTAACATCATCACAAGGGCCTTTCTGGCTAATCAGGGCCAAGAGTAACTGTAACCAGCCCACTCTGCTGCAAAATATTCTAATAGCTCATTGGTGCTATAATAGCTTCTGCAGAAACAAGGTCACGCTAATACAGTGAAACTTAGTAAGTACTGACCTTAGCAGGCACCAATTCAAGTAACTGATTAGTTTCCTGGACGAGCTATAGCACCCTCACAGTTGTTCTAGATCCTTCCCCCAGTAATGACTCTGGGGCAGTCTCAATACACATTCATCTAATGGAGATGGCACTGCCTGAAAATTTTACATCTTATTTGCTTGTTTACTTAATGCAACATTTACTCCCTTTCTCCTTCAAATTTGTACAGGAGATTTTGACTTGTCCTTGGCACTCCCACCCCCAACATTTTTTAGTTAGTTTTTCCAATATTTGATCTCCTGATGAAGATTAAAAATCAGATGAATGCTTTTTACTCATTTTTCGAACTGTCAAGTTCTTTGTCAGCATTTGGTCTTATCTTGTACACAGACTTGCAGAAAGTACATTGAATTCTTTGCATCAAGGATTCTTTACATTTTCCTGTACCTTATGTGAATGTTTCTGCTGATATAAAATACAGAAAGTGAGCACATGTGTACCCACTCAGTGCAGTACCTGTGCAGTGCAGTGCTCCCGTGCATTCAACTAAATATTGACTTACAAGCTCAAATGGTTTGTTGTATTGGGACCCCCTTTATACAATGATTGGAAGGGTTTCTGCAAGGTGGATGCAGCAGCAGTTTAAAGGGAGAAGTATGCAGTTATACAAGAATATGACTGCTAATGTCCCCATGCATTTTCCATCCCAATAAGCTAATATCTACTTTCTTATCAGGCATCTGATCTGTAAAAGCACTCTCTGGCAACTGTACAAACATATTTAAGCATGTTCACTTTTATCATCTCATCCTATTTATCTCCTTGCAGGAAGATGACATCAGTTGTCACTATCCTGGACTTCACCCAAGGACTATACAATAGTCTTTATTGTACAGCACTTTGAAATAAAGCACAGCTACATTTTTTTTTCCTAGTCTCTATTCTGTTGTGCAGTAGAGAAATATGAAGTGCCATAAAAACCTGTAAACATTGTGGAAAGGATGAAAAAGCTTCTTTCATAAGGACAAGCTGCAGTGAAAAAAACAACAGCACCACTGTTTATTGGGTGGATATAGTAAGTCAGATCAATCCTGTTGCTCTGTAAGGAGAGGTTTTTATCCTTCTATACATCATTCCCCTCTTTCTGCAAACCAGCATTCTCGCTGAATCTCTTTCAAACCAATTTTTGAGTCATCACGTAATAAATCCCTTCTGTTGTTTAGACGTGAGTATTTGCATCATGATCTAAGTGTCAAATGCAGAGTATAAAGCTCTGGGCCCAAAGGAAAGCTGTGCTAATGAACTATCACAGTTAAACTTATATCCATGGGGCCCATCAGAGAAATGCAAGGGTAGAGAGCACTATTATCTGTTAACATTGCCATCCTCACAAATTTTTTCCCTAGCTGTTGAATGCATTATGAGCCTTGCTCAGATCACATTGGGAGACAATAGAAATTTTATTATTGGCTTCAGTTAGAGCAAAATAATTTCCTAGGAACTATTCTCTGCGATGAAAGACATCATAAAACTCAACACTTCACCAAAGACATGGGAGAAGTGGGGTTTAGTCCATTCTTCTGTCTGAAGAATATTTGAATATACATCTGGCATGTATATCTCTTGTGGATCTATGTGGTCTTTGGTCTTGGAGCTCTTTGTTGATGCAGTTCCTTTTGCTAAGAATAATCCAATGTTTAATAATCCAGTTCTGAAGGGATTACATCTATAATAGTATCATCTATTGGTGAAGGGAATCTTCTGGATGAGGAGAGTCCAGTACTCAAGACCCTGTTCAGATGACTTGTACAGTTTATTTGGGCCAACAGAGACCAGCTGAGAGACAGACACTGAAGAACAGTCTTGTCTCCCCTGGGAATCGCCTTAGTTAGAGGTTCCCACGTTCAGCTTGAGTGTCCAGTCCCTTCAGCTACTAAATAAGGGGGAAAGCACCAACCCTCCTCTGGCTATTGTTTTGCAGAAAGGAATGGGACAAATATTTGGCTCCTGAAGGGAGGGAAGGTTAGGAATCCCAATCAGAGGAGGAGGAGCATTTGCCTGAAAGTGCCAAAGTTCTTTTCAAAGGGTGACTTAAGACACACTTCTGACTTTCTGTCACTTACATTTCTTACATTACATCAGCCCACTCATCCTCCATGTGGTTCTAAAACAAATGGTGTAACCTACTCCCTGGCCAAACCCCAAAACCATGCCTACTTTTGCATGCACCCACGGCATGGTTCGCACGTGCCAGGTCTGTAAGCAGACATCTCTTAGATGTTCTTCTGCACGTGTGGAACTTATACCTGTCCACTGCCTTCCAAGAAGGAATTTTGCCTATTTCAACTTTGTAAAAGTTTCTATTTCATTCAATTCTAAGTAAAAAATGCCACCAACATGAAGGATCTAAAGAAAAGGCTTTATAAAAGGCAGTTTATTTCAAGGCAATCTACCCCTTTTATGGCTTCAATGTGCCTCTAATGGAACAGGGCAGATAATTCTGCCTCCCCTACTCATTTCCTCGCAAGTGTAGCTATTTACTGTTTGGTGTGAGAAGCCTCTGCAGGTCTTCAGCACTGCCTGATTGCACTTTCTGAGACTTTTCAGACTTGCATCTAAAAAAAGAATTGATTAGGAGGATGAATGCCATGTCTGATCATTAAATATTTAAACCTGGCAGGCTTTCAAGAGTGGCAGGCTTGCTAGCCTGTGAAAACACACTTGTTTTGCCAGATCTAACTTGCCATTGTTAGTTTTCAGAAGACTTGAGGTAATGTGTACATGAAATTTTATATCCAGTGGATTTTAAGAGAAAATGAGGACAGAGATGCAAACAAGGAGTGTGCTTTTAATCATGTCTTGTAGATTGGAACAAATAATCATACATTAAGAAATGCAGCTGGGAAAATGCGTTTTTCTCTTCCTGGTGTGGGAGTGAAAATGCTAATGGGATCAGTGCCCAAAATGAAACAAACACAAATATTCTAACCCATATATCACATTGATCACAAACACAGGAAATAGTATCTTGTTACATGGACTGTGAATGCAGTTTCTGCTATAAACTTCTGGATACAGAATACAGAGAATCCTCTAGATGCTAGGACATTGGAGTCTTGTACTGATCTTTCTCCATCTTATTCTTTCCCATCTCTGTTTTCTTTTCACTTGATAGTTCCAGCACCATGGGAATTTTTATCTAATCTTGTTTTTTCAGGAACAAAATTCCAGTTGTTGACAGTTTTTTCTTGCTGTTGCGTTTACAAGCATTTTGGAAGAATCTATCTGCCCAGTCAAGTCATACTGCTAGTAAGAGCCAGTCTTTTTCCAAAAGACACAGTAATCTCAGCGCTAGGGATGTAAAGATATTTATATCAGTTTAATTACAGCTATCACAAAGAATCAACTGATAATGAACAAAGCTCTTTGCAGGATATAAAGTTTAAGCACAGACACGACCTCTGTGTGCAGTTTGGGATCTACATAGAATAGACGAGCTGGGAAAAGAGGACAATGGTGCATATTCTGAAGATGGCCAGATAGTGAGGGAATAAGAAACATCTTACCATAAGCTGTCAATGAAAATTGCCAGCCTTTGTATTTCAGTTCCTAACAGCTGCAGCTGTCATACATTCAAGTGATGCTGCTGTCTATACACGCGGTGTTTGTGGTTTTCCTCCAGGCAGTTGCCATCTATCGAGGCAGGTCATGAAAACAACCCAACCCTCTTGTGTGATAGGATTGTTTTGTACGCTTGTTTTCCCGATAAAGATTTTGCTATGTGTTCATTTGGACAGAGTATAGCTTCCATTTTGGGGTTTTTTTTGGCTATAATTAACTATCAGCATGTCATCATTATGAATTATGTGATCATTATCATCATTATTCATAATTGTGAATTATGAATATTATCATCCAGTGTGTGGTAAAACAAATGTATTTAAATAACTACAGATAACACAACATGATACATAGGTTACTGGCTTAGTAGTCTGACTGGTTAACTAGCAGTCATCTTTTGATCGTGACATCTGTCAGAAGTAGTAAAATATGAGTCAGTTTGACCTCTGTTCCAGTTTAAAATTGGAAATCTGTATAAAGGCCATAGTAATATGTTTGTTGAGCAGCTGCTTTTATATTTTATATTCCAAGAAGTAGTTTCCTACTTCAGTGCTATATACTAGTGAGGCGTAGTGCATTAATGTCTCTAGTGACATGCTGTAGTTTGTATACTCAGAAGGATAACCACTGTTCAGTGCTTAGTGATTGCTTTGTGCCCTGCATCGCTCTTGTAGATTAATTTCTCTTTAATACACTGTACCTTAGAAAGGAAACTTCAGCTGGGACGCTGCATCTTGTCTTCAAATGTTAATGCTCTTTGCCTATCAGTTCCTGGCCTGACCTTCCAGCATGCATAATGCAAAACTTGGCACAAGCTCACGTGTGGATCCCTGTAAAGAATGGAAATCAAGCTGGCTTCTTGACTTCTTATGGCAAGTCCATAGCAAACAGGTCTGATCGTGAATGAAATGCTGAGTCTGCTAGGGCATTATCTGAAAATACAGGTGAAGCTTTCAGGGAGGGCAGAGGCTGAGGCGGTTTGAGGATGTGAGTCTCCACAGAACAGCTGGGCAAGCAGAGTGGCCAGTGAGGCAACTTGTGATAATGATCGAGAGTAAATAGGGAGTAAGGGATAGAAGATGCTAACTGAAGAGGGAGCAGGGGAGAATATTTTATTTCTGTCAGGTAGTCAGTATTTAGAAAATAAAAAGCAAATGGCAGAGCAAACAGTTCATCTTTAAGGCCTTGTTTTGCTACTAGAATGGGGTTTGTTTACTTTAGGAATGCCTATTGCATGTGAAGTAAAAACACAGGGAAGACAAGACATATTGGTCTTAAACCACCACAATTTCCCTGGAGCTTACCTTGCTGAAAAGCTCAGCTTTTCTGTGTTTCTACTTCAGCACAATCCATATACATTATTTTTCCTGAAGTAAAAAACTGTATCCTTTCGACTGTGAAGACAAGCGATCTGAAAGAACAGGTTTGAGAGCTGAATATTGGGTGATTGCCTCAGGACCAACAGACAGACAGCCTGACTGACCCTAAAATATTTGGTAGCTGTGTAGCTTCTGTCTGATTTCATGCGTTAAAAGATTCCTCTGCTCATGATAAACATGATCTTTCTTTAGAAGGAGCGGAACCTGAAGACATGCTAGCCAAGAGAAAAAGTGATCTGCAGTGACTAGATGGATTATGCCTCCTACCAAGCTGTTCACTGATGACTCCTGCACTGGTATGAAGTCCCTTGCTTCCTAATAAAGACAACTAAATTTCACCTACATGCAAATCATGGGATGAAGAGCCTGGAACTCTTTTAGTATAAGAAAAGGAAGAATGAACATAAGATAAGCTTGCTAAAAGCCAGCTCATGCCAGCTCTCACTATTTCACTAGCCAAGTGAAATAGCCAACTGGCCAAATTAAGAGTTAAGCAATACCTGTTCAGTAGGGTTTTCGTACACCTTCCAGGAGTACAAAATGGGAGGTGATTACAACATGGAGCTTGTCCATGACATAGTGTTCCAAGCTTGACTGTGAGAGTTTGGAACTCGTTTCTCACCCTGATATTAAGAGTGCTCTGGATTTGATAACTAAGTTTGGGGGCCTCTTTCCACCTCTTCCCCTGAAGTGGAAAGATGTTTGGCTAAGTTCTTGTTGGGAAGGTTGTGTTGGTGCTACTTTTACTACACTGTGTTATTGATTACTATATGGCAATTTGGGACTTTTGTTTTCATTATTTCAAATCTCTGTAAGGTATTTGCAAGGTTATTTGCATCTGCAATTAGCATTAGCTGAATTCTAAACCCTAGCCACAGGGGGAGATTTGTTTCTTTACAACCATTTTTTCCACTGGTCTTGCTGCTATGATTTATCTGAGAACAGCAAAGATGTCCTCAATTCCTACGCTTTGCAAACTGAACAGAAGTCATCTGAAGCATGATTCAAAATTACAGATGATTAAGATAGTGAGAGCACACAATAACTTGTCAGATACCTGGCATGAAAAAATTGATCTTATAAAATAGAATGACTGTATCCTGTTGTATAGTAAACAGCTTTAAGTGAAAGGCGGATCACATGCTTTGGTGTTGCATTGCTCAATTTCCAGTTGGCATTGTGACTGGACATGGGAACATAAAGTGCAATGGAGCTCTCTGGACTGAAGCATACTTAATATGTCACATATTCAAGGAATTAAGGGTATTTTTCATCCTATTATTCTCTGCTACAATCTGATTGCTCTAATCATTAAGAGCCTGCTTCTAATTTCCAGGCACAGTTCATTCATGTCAAGCCTACGCTCTTTGTGCTTGTGCCAACCATATCTTTTAGATTAAGTAGTTCCAAAAACCAGTCCAGAAGCAGGAATTGGAAATCAGGATTGCCTTTGCGATGTGTGGAGCTGTCGTAGACATTCTTTCTAATAGGGTGAATACTGTCCACCTCTATGTCGAGCACCAGCACCCATCTATTTAAGAGCTGTTCAAGCCACCTCATCCTTGCTGCTGCACAGGGACATATATCACCCACCTTTATTAATGAATCACATGAGCTGATACATTTCCCCCCTACACACTCATTTCCTTGACTCAAATTGTGTAAGTAATTGCACTCTGAATACTTTAAATGAATGAAAAGTGGTATGATGATGCTATGCTATCAAGAAATCCTTCTGGTTTTTCTGTCAGGACTGCTGAGGGGAGTGCTCAGTCCCTGCAACAGCCCAGAGCTGTGTCTGAGTAAGCAGGGGACCAGCCAGCAGGAAAGGAGAGAGGCAGGAGAGCCCTGCGGCGCTGGACCACCTCCTGTGCTCCTTCTGACCGTGGGGTGCCCCTTGCTGGCCCAACCCAACAGCAGTGGCCTTGGGGAGGGTTCCCAGCCCTGCCTGCATCCCAGGAAGGAGCTGACACCGCCCTGCTGCCAGCCACCCCACGCCAGGGACAGAGAAAGCAAGGTAGGCACGTGTGCTGAAGGTGATTAACTCTTCGTTAGTAATTGTACTGAGGGAAAGAAGGGGAGGGAGACAACTTGGAGTTTAGGGGGAAACTGGAACCTCTCTTGTCTCCAGCAGCTGGTGAAAAAAGCAGGAGGCAAAATCACATTCCCTAACTATTATAGCTGGGAGGACACACGCACACTCACATGGAGGGTCCCCCAAACCCATGATCTAGTATTGAAAACCAACCTCATGACTGTGGACATATGTTGTCACGTATTTCCCATAGGCCGTGCATTTCTGTTTGGGAAGGGGAGGGAGAGAGGGGAAAGGAAGAGGGATGACTCACGAGTGCTGAACTTTGGAGGAAAGCACAGCTGTAATCCCAAATTGTGTGACTGGGGAGATGCTCTGAACTTATGTAGTGCTTTCCCTTCATCCTCCTCCAGCACGAAAAAATCAGTCAGTTTTGCCACACAAAGCAGAAGAGAAAACATTTCCAGGAATAAAATTAATGCTTTAAGCAAGAGAAGTCATCAGTCCCATTACTATGTATCTTACAAAGGGGTAAGATCTTGTGTGGAACAGGAGTGGACAGAGGTAAGATGCTTTGGAAGACTACCATGTGGTTGACATAGGAAGGTGGTCACTTCATATTGTTCAACCTTTTCTAGATCCCTCGTCTTGGATCAAACACTGTATGTTATAGGACTTCGGTTTATTTTTCCTTGTGAAAAAAAGCCCTGCTAAAATCTGTTTGTGGCAGTTTTACCAGAAGTTGCACACTGCTGTTTCTTATGTGATTATGGTTTGCTAAAAGAGTGGCTAAAGGTTGGCTAAAAATCTTACCTTTGTAATGGTACGAGGACATGCTTTGTCTGGTACCTATAACTGGAAAAGAACCAGAAAGAATTCGGTGCCTAAGCTCTCTTTTTAAAACCATGTTCTAAAATACTGTGGTTTATTATCAGCTAGGAAAACTGTGCACAAATGAAAGCGTTGCTAAAACTCTGGTGACCGGATACTGGATGAAGACAGCTCTCTCTGCTCTAACATCTTTCAGTGATTCATGTGTTCCTGGTGAAGTCTGTGACAATTAACTGAGAGTTTGTCCTCATCACTGTCCTGTACTGTCTCATGGGTTGTCCTGCTGCAGCTTCCGCTTCAGGCCCTGTTGTGGCAGCTCTGGTTCATGCAGGAGACGCCAAACACATGCAAGTGATGCTACTATGGAGCACCACGCGTGGGCTTTCTCATCAGCTTGCACCACAGCTTTGTTCCTCATCCTTCCTCATTGCAAAATTCGGGAAAATTTACCAGGATCATTCTTCTGTAACTTCAGCGGGTCTTACCGAGCTCTCTGGCCATACCATCCCTTCTTTAACACCATTTTCATTTCACTGTTGTAATTGTATTTTTTGAGAGCCGGGCTCGGGGCCGAGCGTGGTGGTCTCCGTGGCTGTCACCAGGCGAAGAGCCCGGGTGTGCGGTGAGGGCACCGTGTGTGAGCCCCGCGCCGTGGGAAGTGCATGCGGAGGGGCAATAAAATCAAATTAAATTAAACATAAGACAGCAAAGCTCTCAGGTTAGTAAAACGCATCTGAAGTCGCCAGCTTGCGGCTTTGTTTCCCGAGACGGCGTCCCCGAGCAGCCCCCGCTCCCCCGGCCGCGGGGCGCGCTCCCCGGCCCG